>NC_048222.1:66258597-66409287 GCF_002007445.2 Ailuropoda melanoleuca
AAAAAAAAAAAAAAAAGGAACACCCAGAAATTAATGTAACATTGTGTGTCAACTATACTCAAATAAAAGAAAAAATAATAAACTAGGTTAACGCCCCAAAATAAATTAAGATAACAATGTCTGAGTACCTAAAGGAGCATGTTTTTGTTATATAAAAAAGGTTAGTGCACTTGGTGGCTCAGTGGATTAAGCATCTGACTTGATTTTAGCTCAGGTCAATCTCAGGGTCATGAGATCAAGTGGCACATGGGCTCTGTGCTGGGCATGGAGCCTGCTAAAGATTCTCTCTCTCTCTCTCTCTCTCTGCCCCTTCCACTGCCCCCCTCCCTGCACGTTTTCTTTCTCAAAAAAATAAATAAATAAATAAAAATAAGAACAGTTTTAAAAGTTACTCTGTGAAATCTTCATTTAGCAGGAATCCAGATGAAAAAGAAATATGCATGTGCACACACACATATTTTTTAAACTGTTTTTTTTTTTCATCCACTATGAATTACCACCATTTCTTATGTGCACATATTCTTTATGTGGTTTTGGCTATGTATTATTTACGTGATCTGCAAACCATTCTTCCGTGCTCAAAATGGCCCAGGAAAGGAAGGGAAGAAGACAGCACAGTCAATTAAAACTAAAGAGGGATTTTTAGCAGACAGATAGTATATACCTGAGCTGGAAGACTGCTAAGACTCTGAGACTCACTTCTTCTCCATAGAAAGTGGTTTAGAGATCTTGGCTTGTGCTGAAGTTCTGCTTGGCAATATACACAATAGTGCTATTACAATAGATTATGTAATTTATACCTTTTTCAAATTCTAACCTTGTACTTTAAATGCTTAATTCTCCAATCCAAGGATCAGATGTTTGGCTGATATGAATTGGCAAAGAAAGTAATTTAGGATTTGGTACCTAACATATTTGCAGGTAGAGAAACATTTATAAACATTACACCTTGGCATCTATGTTGATATTAAAGAAGTAATCTCTCCAGGTAGTAATCTACTGTTTGATTTTTCATTATATTGCTCTTAAACTACTGCAGAGTTATTTTTCCTTCTTTATCCTGAAACTAGGAAAACTTAGAGTCACTACACCAAATTCTTCCTCATCCTCTTATCAACTAATTTGTTCTTTGGTTATATGCTGGTTTTAAAGTATGTCCACAAATTCTTTGACACAATTCCTTCAAAAGGTGGAGAGTCTAATTCTCTTTCACTTAAATGTGGGCTGTGTGTAGGGATTTCCTATGAACAAACAGAATGTGGCAGAAGTCATAATTTGGGACTTCTGAGGCTAGATCTTTAAAAAATATTACCATTTCCATTTGATCTCTCTTGGATTGTCCACTCTTGGGGAGGTTAGTTGTCATCTTGTGAGAATATCCAAATAGCCTTGAAAGAGGCCACCATGGGGAAGGACAAAGACCGCCTAACAACAGCCAGCATGAACTTCCCAGCCATGTAAAAGATCCACCATGGAAGAGCATTCTCCTGCCCCACAGAAGCCTTTCAGATAGCTATAGCCCTGGATGGTGATGTTTTGACCGTGATCTCATGAATGACCCCCAACCAGACCACTCAGCTAGGCCACTCCCAAATTCCTGACCCATAGAAACTGTGATAGATAATATATGAGCATTGTTGTCTTTAAGGCACCAAGTTTTGGGGCAATTTGTTAAGTAGCAGTTAATACAGTTATCTTGCCAAGACAAATGCTATTGACTGTCTTTTTAATTTAAATTCTGTTAATTAACATACAATGTATTATTTGTTTCAGGGGTACAGGTCTCTGATTCATCAGTCTTATACAACACCCAGTGCTCATTACAACAAATACCCTCCCCAGTGTCCATCACCCAGCCACCCCATCCCCCCACTCCCCTCTACTCCAGCAACCCTCAGTGTGTTTCCTATGATTAAGAGTCTCTTATGGTTTGTCTCCCTCTCTGGTTTTGTCTTGTTTTATTTTTTCCTCTCTTCCCCTATGATCCTCTGCCTTGTTTCTTATATTCCACATACCAGTGAGATGATATGATAATTGTCTTTCTCTGATTAACTTATTTCCCTTAGCATAATACCCTGTAGTTCCATCCACGTCGTTGTAAATGGCAAGATTTCACTTTTTGATAGATGCACAATATTCCAGTGTGTGTGTGTGTGTGTGTGTGTGTGTGTGTATCAATCACATCTTCTTTATCCATTCATCTGTTGATGCACATCTGGGTTCTTTTCATAGTTTGGCTATTGTGAACATTGCTGCTATAAACACAGGTGCACCTTCAGATCACTACATCTGTATCTTTGGGGTAAATACCCAATAGTGCAATTGCTGGGTCATAGGCTGGCTCTATTTTCAAGGTTTTGAGGAACCTCCATACTGTTTTCCAGAGTCTATTGCCTTTATTCTTACAACAAATCGTGACTGCACATCTGATTTGTGTCGAATAGTCTGTTGGGTGTCAATTACAATAAAGTGAATTGAAAAGACACAGTTCCGCCCTTTAAAGAACTTACAATCTTGTGATGGATATAAATACTAAATAGATGATTTTACAATTATTTAATGACCATAAGTGGGAGAGGAAATAGCAAGGTTATGAGTTTCCCTGAGGAACTGACATACAAGCCAACACTTGAATGTGTAGGAGTTAAGCAGGGGAAGAGGAAAGTGGAGGATGGAAAAAAGCTTTCCAGGCAGAGGGATGTATAGGCGAAGGCCCTTGTTCAGTAGTCCCAACTAACACATTTCTGTGGTAGAAACTACTGGGAGATATTTTTTCATTTATTCAATTTCTCCAAAGAAATATTCTCTGAGTACCTTACTATGTGTCAGACACCTTTCTAAGCACTGAGGATACAGCAGTGAACAAATCAGGCATAAATCCCTGCCCTTATAGAACTTACATTCTAGTAGGTGAGAAGGACAATAAATACAAATAAATGAATAAAATACATAATATAGACTTCTGTCTTCTGCTCCAGCACGTAAAGATCTTGGAGTTGTCTCTGTCCTCTGCACAAGGAAAAAGCTGCACAAATTAAAAAACAGCAACCCTTCTTAGATTCATCAGAGAACTGAGGTCATAGGGCAAACCATTATTCCCAGAATCAGAGAGGCAAACAGGCAGATACGAAGAATCAGAAGCCCAGGAGCAGAAAACTCCCTGGGTAACCATGCCAGGGTAGGAAAACCAGATCTGTAATTGACAAATTGCTGGAGGCTCGGACAAGACTGAGAGATAAAAACTTTAGAGGGGCTCAGTCTTAGGTAAGTCCCCCCAACTTCTGTGACTTTTCCCTCCAGAAGCCCTATCAGGTTCTCCCAGTGATGATCAGAAAAATCCCCTTGTGTGTCCCATGAGGCAGGGGGAAAGTAGCCATTCTGAAGTATGCCCAGGGCATTCTGTTTTTCTTACCAAGGCTTGCCCCCAAGAGAAACTATGTTACCAGAGCCTGACTTACTGGGGTTTTACTAACTTAGTTGGAAAGAAATAAACAGTTCTAATAACCTTTCCCCTTTCTACCTGTCCTAAGAAGGAAAAACAAAATAAAACAAAACAAAACAGAGAAGCACTTGTGAAGGTCAGCCCAGGGGCATGGTGTCACTAAAGACCAGGACCTAATAACAGGACTACAGAAAGCTTCCCTTTCTTCCCCCACACCTCTACACCACATCAATAGGGTTCCTTTATAACAACAACTGAAGGAACTGTGTATCTCAGATGATATTCAAGAAGTCCCTAGGGAAACCCAAAGACAGCAGTAGAGACAAAAGCAAGAAACCAGAGGAAAATTTAACCTCTGACACCTACAGTTATAGTGAACAATAAGTACAGCTTATCCCTAGTCAGGTAAACAAAATATATGATATGACAGATGGTGATAAGTGCTGAGAAGAAAAATAAAACAGGTTAAAGGGATCGGGTGTGTTGCTGGAGAGGGCAGGTTGCAATTTTAAGTGGGATGGTCAGGAAATGCCTCCTAGAGCAGGTGACATCCACGAAAAGATCTGAAAGAGGCAAGGGAATGAGTCATGGAGATAGTTGGGGAAGAACAGAGGGAACAAGCAAAAGGTCTTTGGGAGGGAATGTGCTTGGTGTGTTGCACGAACCACAGGAAAACCATATGACTAGAGCAGGGAGTGAGGGGGAGAGTCATAGGAAATGAGGTCAGAGAGGTAAGGCTTGGGGCAAGGTAGATTGTCCGTGACCTTGTGGGCCAATGTAAAGACTTGGGTCTCTGGCTCCTATGAGAATAGACTACAGGAGAGCAAGGGAACCCACTCACGAGGTTTTTGAAATAATTCAGGAGAACGATAATGATGTCTTGGGTTGGGGAGGAAGCAGTAGCAGAGGCGAGAAGTCATCAGATTCTGGATATATTTTGAAGATAGACCTGACAGATGTTGCTTTTGGACCAAGCTGTAAGACAAGAAGAGGAATCAAGGTTGACTCCTTCATCTAAGCAAAAAGAGGAAGGTTGAATGAGGAGCAAGTCGTTTATGAGGGAGAGCAAGCATTAAATTAGAGATGCCCATTAGACATCCAAGTGAAGATGTTGAATAGGCAGTTGGGCATCCAGTACTAGAAGGCTGGAGAGAGATCTGGGCTGAAGATATAAATTTAGGAGTCATCAATATATGGATAGAATTTTAAGCCATGGGGACAAATGAAATTACTAGGGGAGTGAATCTATATGAAGAGAGAAGGGGGCTAAATCCTAAGGGACCCAATGTTAACAGGTTGGTGAAATCAGAAGAAATGAGCAAAGAAAGCTTGGATGTAGGACGAAAACCATGAGAGTGTGATGTCCTGGAAGACAAGTTAATGAAGTATTTCCAGAAGGAGAAAGTGAACAATGGTGTTAAACATTACTGAGGAGTCAAATAAAGAAATTGACCATTGGATTAGCAATGTGGATACCATTGATGGAGAGCAGTTTTGGTGCTTGGAAAAGGCAGAAGCTTGATTAAAGGGGGTTCTAGAGAGAATGGTAGAATAAAGTTTAGAGATATGAATATGGATAATTCTTCAGAGGAATGGCTGTAAAGAAGAATGGAAATATGAACTTATAGCTGGAGGACAACATAGATAAGAGAAATAACATGTCATAAAAGGATCGGGATCTAGCGATCAGGTGGAGAGTTCAGCTTTAGATGGGAGCATGGACAGTTCATCCCTGGTAACAGGAGAAAAAGCAGGATATAGGGCCCAGATGCTAGTGGGCGGGTGGAGGTGTTGGTGGGAACTTGTGGATTGTTTCTATTTTCTCAGTGAAATAAAAATCAAGGTCATGAGCTGAGATGGAGTTGGGGGAGGAGGTGCTGAAAGTATGAGGAGAGAGGACAACATATGGAATCCTAGTCCTAGGATTGTAAACGGACTAGGGGAATGCACGATCGCTGCTGGGCAGCATGATGCGTGTGCTTGAAATTAATAGTTGTCATGAACTGAAAGGGAGACCTGTCAGCATGGACAAATGTTTTCCTCGAGCTCCATTCAGGTGCATGCCTTCTGAGTAAGAGAAATGTTTCTCCAAATAACGATCGCATAGTTACTTGCTCGCATCTAACAATCACCTACTAACGTAATTAAGATATGATGAATTTGTGTAAATCTACCTTATTCAGCACTGTGAGAGAATGGGAGGTCTCTGGTTAATTGAATATTTTAGATAATTAATTCCATTATATCACATATGAACCGATTTTTTTATAGTATTAGGAGATGGGGGGAAAACTACTCTGAACATCACGTAACAGTTTTGGGGTAATAATAAATGTCTAAATATCTAATAGTGCTTCAGGGTCATAGTGATGACAAGTAACCGTCACTGTATATCCTAGGGAAAGTTCTGATTATTTGACTTTTCTGGCAGTTTGGAATCTGGACACAATATACTGAGAATTTTTAAAAAAATATACAAAAATGAAAAGGGATGTCATTAAATGTAATAAGAATATCTTCATAGAAATCCATCTGTCACATCTTGGTTGTACCTATGATAGCACTGGAGTAACTCTATTTTTTTTCCTCCTCTCAACTGCCTTTTTCTTGGCTAGTGAAGCAAAAAAAGATAACAAAATTAGATTCTGAATCTTTGGCAATGGTTATAGCAATGCCAATGTCAGTGAGTATGATTATTTAGACTTGCTTCATCTTTCCTGCAAGACAAACATTTTTCTCTCCTGGCTACCTGTGTTTTGTAGTAGCTCAAACTATTCTTGTGAATCTGCTTTACATTAGTCACTTAGTTTTTTAAAGATTTTATTTATTTATTTGACAGAGAGAGAGAGCACAAGCAGGGGGGAGCAGTAGGCAGAGGGAGAGGGAGAAGCAGGCTCCCCACAGAGCAGGGATCCCAGGACCCCAGGATCATGACCTGAGCTGAAGGCAGATGCTTAACTGACTGAGCCACCCAAACACCCCCATTATTCACTTATTTTTAAAAATAACTGGCTCATTAGATAAGCAACACATATTCACTGACTCTAACTTGGACAATATGAGAAGGTAGAGAGAAGAAAACAAAAATTATTATCTCACTACTTAGAGACAAACACAACATTTTGGTGACTTTTAATCTAATATTTTAATTCATACATGTATTTATTTATAAAATTTATATCAAACTGTATATCATTTTATATACCTTTTAACTTAATATTTTATTGTGAGCTTTTCCCATGCCATCACATAGTCTTTGAAAATACAATTTTAAATGACTATATAGTAGTCTATTGTATGTATATACTATAATTTATTTAACAATTCTCCCATTATTGTGCATTTAGGATGTTTTAAAATTTATACCACTAGATGAGCATGCTTGAACATAAACCTTTTTTTGTCATACTGATTATTTTCTTAAGGTATGTTCCTAGAAATGGAATTATGAGGTCATAAAAGTTATGTATAGAGGGGCTCCTGGGTGGCTCAGTTGGTTAAGCGTCTGACTTCGGCTCAGGTCATGATTCCAAGGTCCTGGGATTGAGCTGTATGTTTCGGTGGAGGGGGGATTCTCTGCTTAGCAGGAAATCTGCTTCTCCCTCTGCCCACTCTCCTGCTCCCTCTCTCTATCTCAAATAAATAAATAAAATCTTTTAAAAAATAAATGAAATTTATGTGTACATCTTGCAGCTGCTCTCCTGAAAGGTCCCCTTCTGCAGTCTCCCAGAAGTGAACAAGGCCATCCATTTCTCTGTAGCCTTGACAGTTCCAACATCTGCAGCACCTATCTGCACACACTACCTGTGCTCACTTCGCTTCAGTTGAGTTCTCGAATGAGCTACTCCATAATGCTAGTAAGGGATCTTCCTGAGTACATCCTTTCTTACCACTAAGATATTCTCCATGCTCCTGTCAGAGCACTTTCCACACCCCTGACCTTGACACTTCCCTGATAAAAACCTCAGCTCCTCCTGGGTCCCAGTAGGTTACCTGGCAGCACAGGAGGCCCTCCCCAGTCAGTTCCAACCTCCCTTTTCAGCCTGATGGACTATTCATCTCTAAGTCCTCTGACAAAACCACACAGAATGCCTTTTTATTTACACAACATACAATGCTCCCTCATGCCTCTAAAGCTTGACACAATTTCACTGTCACCTTTCCTCCCTGAAACTGAATTCATCTTTTACGACACAGAGCAAAGGTCCCCTTTGGCAATTCTTCCCGGACTTCCCAGGGTGCGGTGGTTGATCATGGAACCGAGATGCGGTCCCACAGCACTGTACCCACATCCACACTACAGCACTGATCACTTTGCCCTGCGATTATTTGCTTACCTTGAGTTCCCCACTGAGTCCCTCAAGGACCTGGTCATTTATTTTTATCCTCAGTTCTTAGCCTGTTGCATAGTTGATGATCAAGAAATATTTATTGACTTGGTGGCTAAAAGCACATAATCGGTTTGGATATTCTGTCATTAGGATGGAAGTGTTGGATTTCAGGGTAGAGTGTGCCATTGCTAACTAGTCCGCAGAAGTCATGTAAGTGGGCTTCCCTTAGCTAGCATCTAAGCATATGGTCTCTCCCAGGCAGTCTTTGATCACAAGCTTCTGTTCATTCTTCCATCTCTTCCTATTATTTGACTTAATTGCATTCTGTGGTCTACTCTCCCAATTCTTGCATTCTAACCATCCTGTTTTGATTTCACACATCTGACAAATCTCTGTGCTATAAGCAGCTAATGGCTTTACTTCATACTTGCTTCTTTGTTCCTGCTATTAACATTCTCTGATCCTTTGTCTAGGTGGCTAAGTGTTGACTGGAGAAAAACAGAACTGTGTTGCCTAGAGCATTCTGCTTGTGAATTATTTTCTATATTTATATATTTTCTCTGCATCTCATTTATTTTTTATGGTACTGTTCTTATGTATGCCCTGCAAGCAACCTCTATCCTCTGTGGAACAAGGCAGAATAGAAGTACGTACATAAATCAATGCATAAATGCATAAGCACGTGCTGATTTCCATTACGGCCCACTGCATGCTCTCAAAAGGCCACTGGGTGCTCCTTGCTGCTCACCTATAAACATGTTCGTTTGTCTTTTCATACAACTCCTCAGGATTGCTGTTTCAAACCTTGTCGTGACTTGGCTGCAAAGTTTATTTCAAAAATAGAAGCCATCTGAGGAGATTTTCCTTAACTTCTTTCTCTCTCTCGCACCAAGGCGGCTCTTTCAGGGCAGGCCGGTCGGGCATCTCCAGGGTACTGCCTGGGTTGTGGTGTGCATGCACGATTCTTCTAACTGCACTGAGCAGTCTCCGAGGCCCCTGCTCGTCTTCCTACAAACCCGCTCCAGCAGAGCTCAGCCCACAAGCTCAGCTAACAACCTGCCTCTCTGTCCTTTCTATCATACAACTTAATCTGTGACTCAGAGCCCCCTTCTATGGATGTGTTAAAGAAAATATTAACATCTTTCCTTCTTAGGGTTTACCGCCCCTGCCCCCCCCCCAGCAGAACTCTTGCAGCAGGAAGGCTTGTGAACGGGGGGGAGAATGAACCAGGGGAGTTGTGGGTCTCTTGGTCCTTGGCGCACTGGGTCATGATGCTCAGTCTGTTTCCACACTCCTTGGTGCGTGGGCATCTTCGCTGAGCCTGCCCAGGTCCCAAATCCCTTGACAGGTCACCCAATACTTTGTCTCTCAGGTCCTGTCTCCTGTGGGGCTGCTGGGAGGCACAGCCTCCTCCTTGCCCCACCTCTGCCCTGGAAATCTGTGGATGGCTTTGTCCCTGTTTCCTCCTTCCGCCCTGGCTATGGAAAACTCTTGTTTAGGGGAAATATGTCTCCCTTCATTTTCCCTCAAGAACCACAAACTCCCTAATTTTTCCCAAGGGTTTAAGAGTTTGGGAGAACAACAAAAAGCCAAGATGGCTTTTGAGGAAAGACTGATCTGACTGAATGCTTTAAATATCAGAAGGAAAAACTCTTAGACTAATATCTCAAATGGTATTCCCATCATGGTAAACAAAATAAAAGCAAGCAAACAAAGCAGTCCCTGACTTTAATCTACTCACTCCATTCTCCTCACCATTAGTCTTTCTGAAAAAGCAATCTGCATCCATTGTCTTCATTCTGTGTTAGCCACCGCTTTCACCACTTGAAATTTGGCTCTTCCTTCTCCCATTCTGTCAAAAACACTCTTCTAATCACCAACCTCAACTGTTTTTAGCCTCTTCCTCCTCTCACTTTTAACTCCTTTTTTTTTGCCTTCCACCCTCCAGCTCTCCCTCCTTGTTAGGACTATTCAGTTGCAGGCATTGTGCTAAGCAGTGGAAACAAAAATGAATTAGACACTTTGTGTTTTTAAGGAATTTAGGATCAGGTGAGGAATATACGTAACAATGGAGAACTTCAAAAAATGTGTTGCTTCTGTGTTTGATCCCAGAAAGGCGCTGGCCTCTTCCTGCTGCTATTTGTTCCCGTTTCTAACTCTTCCTCCTTGCATTTCCTCTCCCCTTCCCCCCAAACTGGCTCCTCTTAAATTTTCCACTCAGCAGACTCTTTCTGAGAGTCGGCCTTGAGTGTCTTCTTCCTAGGCTTCTTCCTTCAGAGAAATTCTTGGCATCAATGTGGATGAATCCTAAAGACTTATATTGGATTGGCTGAACAAATTCACTTAGATGTCCCCTTAAACACCTCCCCTTCTTCTGTTAAAGACATCAGCACCGTCTCTCAGTAAAGCTTAAGACCATCACTACTTATTCTCTGTTCTCAGCATCCAGCCAATTGTCATGACCAAAACGGTTCTCCCTCTCCAGGCTCTCTCTCATTCAGCCTTAACTTTTCTTGCTCATCCTATCACTTCATTGGTACATTATAACACTAAGAACTTTCTGCTTTGTTCTTCATGCCTGGAATGTGGACCTGTTCCCTAAACAATCACAATATCCTGGAAACTTATCTCCTGTTCCAAACTTTTTATGTATCAGAATAAACTTTCAAAAGAACCACATCTCTAATTGTTTCACAATATAAACATGTCTCATTGTTGTATACCTTAAACAATATGTTACATGAACATTTAAGGGTTCTTGTATGAATTCCACTCTAACGTAGGGGTGAAGGGATTTCCACACCATCAAGCACTTCTCAGACATGAGCTGGGTGTCCTGCTATTCAACTCAATTCTGACAATGTCTGCTGGAGATAGCATCAGATCCCACAGGTGAAGGACTCAGTCCTATAAGCCTACCCCCCTCCCCCCACTTCAGATGCCTGTTGCAAGTTCAGGTTGTCCCCTGGGCTTATGACTGACCAGTTATAGACCAGAAGTTCCAATGACCCCTTCCACGGGTTTGACTGACTTGCTAGAGCTGCTTACAAAACTCAGAGAAACATTCTACACATTAGATAACTGGTTTATTATAAAAGGTTATAACTCAGGAACAGCCAAGTGGAAGAAATGTATAGAGCAAGGTATGGGGGAAAGGTGCAGGGCTTCCATGCCCTCTCCAGGAATGACACCCACCCCAAATTTCCAAGTGTTCACCAACACAGAAGCTCTCCAAACCCTGTCCTTCAGGTTTTTATGGAGGCTTCGTTACATAGGCATAATTGATTAAATCACTGGACATTATTGGTTGGTTTAGCCTCCAGGTCCTCTCTCTTCCCTGGCGGTTGAGGGGTGGGACTGAAAGTTCCAATTCTCTAATCAGGTAGTTGATTCTCCTGGCAACCAGCCCCCATCCTTAGTTGCAGTCACCTCATTAGCATAACAAAAGACACCTCTGTCTTTCCCAGCTCTCATCCCTTCGGAAATCCAAGGGTTTAGGAGCCCTGTGTCAGAAACAAGGACAAAGACCAACTATATATTTCTTACTATGAATCACAACATCACACAACTATAAATCAATAACACCAGGGGAGGGGGGAATGAAAGTAGCACACCTATCTTACCATTTCCTTGCTCCAGATCCTTGTCTCTTTATCAATTGGATTGTTTGAATTCTTTACCCAGCACTGAGTGCTTCTAGGATATGCTCCAGATTTGTTTCTAGCTTATCTCCAACTAGACCCTTAGGACTATCTGATTCTGCAGCATACTTGTACTGTTCCTCAGATACCAGATATATTGCCGAATTGCTTTTGCTGGTACTTTTATAGCTAGAATATACAACTGCCCATTGCTACTTGGGGAACTCACAGCCATCTTTTAAACTTCTCAAAAGGTGTTTTTTTTTGTTTTTTTTTTTTAAAGATTTTATTTATTTATTTGACAGAGAGACAGACAGCCAGTGAGAGAGGGAACACAGGCAGGGGGAGTGGGAGAGGAAGAAGCAGGCTCCCAGCAGAGGAGCCTGATGTGCGGTTCCATCCCGGGACTCTGGGATCATGCTCTGAGCCGAAGGCAGACGCTTAATGACTGAGCCACCCAGGCACCCCTAAACTTCTCAAAAGTTTTATTCTAGGGGTGCTTGAGGGGCTCAGTTGGTTAAGTGGTGGACTCTTGGTTTCAGCTCAGGTTATGATCTCAGGGTCCTGGAATCAAGCCCCCTGTAACCTTCCCGCTGAACATGGAGTCTGCTTAAGATTCTCTTCTCCCTCTGCCCCTCCCCCTCCAGGCTTGCGCACACGCTCTCTCCCTCCCTCTCTCTCCTATCTAAAATAAATAAATACAATCTTAAAAAAATTATTTTTATTCTATGAAGCTGTTCAAGTCTCCCTAAGAGATGTTGTCTTTTCTGGCTTTGATTTCCCAGAGCACTTTGTTTGAACTTCCTGCAGGGTCGTTCTCTTACTCTTCCCTGTATTATGGTTATTTTCTACTTCTTTTCTCTCCTTCTTAGACTTCAGTCTCCTTAGAGATGGAGTCTTTTTTCACTCGTGTTGCAGATTTTACAGTGCTTATCATTGTGCCTTCTTCACAGAGGGACCCAATACCTAGTCTCTCTTTGTCTTGAGGAACAGAACTCCTGGTTTTTGTTTTTTTCCAGGCAATAATGTGCGTAACTAAAAATACTACTTACTCTCCAAATTCTCTTGCAGTTAGGTGGCCAAATGAGTCAGTTCTACGCAAGGAGATGAAAGCTGAGGGTTTCCGGCTTTCTGGGTATGAGCACCACACTCCTTTCTGCTTTGTTCCTTGTGCCTGGAACATAGCCATTAGGCTAGTCTTATGGCCATTAGGTAATAAGCTTCAGGGTAGCGATTAGCACGTTGATTCTTTCACTCAACAAACATTTACTGAGTGCCTACTACAGTGCCAAGCACTACTATTATAGATGCTTTAGAAAGTGGCAGAGCAGAAGGATAGAAAGAGTCTGGATCCCAGATGGCATCATTAAACATTGAAACAGCTTTAACTGCCTACCTCTAGACTTCATGAACCCCCTTTACTTTAAGCTTTTACTCAGTTTTGTTATTTTCTGTTATTTTTAGCTGAATGCATTTCTTATTCATACAATGCTGTTCAATTACTTTTTTAAAGCCTAGAATTTTAAGTGAGACTGACTCAAGTTTATTTTTCTATTGAAATAATCATATGGATTTCCCCCTTTACTCTATTGACTATTATTGATTTTCAAATCTTGTATTCTTGAAATAAACCTTACATAATTGAGATATAGTTATTATCCTTATTATTTATACATGACTTTAATTTGCTACTATTTTGATTGGGATGTTTGCATTATGTCCATGAGAGATACTGGCCTACAGCTTTCCTTCTTTGTCATATTCATGTCAAGTTTGATATCAAAGTACTGCTGGCCTAATAAAATGAGTTGGGAAGTAGTCCTTCCTTTTGATTATCAGAAAGAGTTTGCAGAAGATTGTTCTTATTCTTTAAATGTTAGGAAGAATTTACTGGTGAAGCATCTGGCCCTGGGATTTTCATTGTTTTAATTATGAATTCAATTTCTTTCTTAAATATAGGCCTGCTGAGATTTTGTTTATATTTTAGTCATTTTTTGATAAAATGTGTTTTGCAAAGAATTTGTCCATTTCATCTAAACTCAGATGTATTTATC
Source organism: Ailuropoda melanoleuca (assembly GCF_002007445.2). NCBI lineage: Eukaryota > Metazoa > Chordata > Mammalia > Carnivora > Ursidae > Ailuropoda > Ailuropoda melanoleuca. Next base: position 66,272,066 of record NC_048222.1, read on the forward strand.
TATTATCTTTTCACTGTCTGTGGAAATTATAGAAAAGTCCTTTTTTTAATATGATATTAGCAAGTTTTAATAATTGTTTTTATTGATTAATTTTTCTTGGGGTTATTAATTTTAAAATTTGTTTTCAAAAAGCCATATTTTGCTTTTGTTAATTTTCTCTACTGTAGGTTTGCTTTCTGTTAGATCTATTTTCATAAATGTTCCATGCACATTTGTAAAGAATGTGTAGTACAGGGGGCGCCTGGGTGGCACAGCGGTTAAGCGTCTGCCTTTGGCTCAGGGCGTGATCCCGGCGTTGTGGGATCGAGCCCCACATCAAGCTCTTCCACTATGAGCCTGCTTCTTCCTCTCCCACTCCCCCTGCTTGTGTTCCCTCTCTCGCTGGCTGTCTCTATCTCTGTTGCATAAATAAATAAAAAATCTTGAAAAAAAAGTGTGTATTACAAAGTTGTTGGGTAGAGTGTTATGTATTAATTATATAGTTTTTGATCATATTGTTAAAATCTCATATATCTTAACTGATTTTTTAAAAAGATTTATTTATTTATTTTAGAGAGAGAGTGAAAGTACACACAGGTGTGAGCAGGGGTGGGGGTAGGGAGGGAGAAGGAGGGAACCTCAAGCAGACCCCCTGCTGAGTGCAAAGCCTGATGTGGGGCTCCATCTCACGACTTTGAGATCATGACCTGAGTAGAATTCAGGAGTCATTCACTTGGGGATGCCTGGGTGGCTGTTGGTTAAACATCTGCCTTCAGTTCAGGTCATGATCCCTGGGTCTTGGGATTCAGTCCGACATCGGGCTCCTTGCTTCTCCTTCTGCCTGCAACTCCCCCTAATTGTGTGTGTGCTCTCTCTCTCTCTGGCCAATAAATAAATAAAATCTTAAAAAAAAAAAAAAAGAGTCATTTGCTTAACCAACTTAGCCACCCAGGTGCCGCTCATTACTGATCTTTTGTTTGCCTATTCTATCAGTTACTGAAAGAGGTATGTTAAAATCTTCAGTTATTATTATGAATTTACTATTTTGCTTTATACATGTAGAAGCTATGTTATTAAAAACAGAAATTTATGACTTCTATTGAATTGACATTTCTTTCAACATAAAATATTTCTCTATGACTAGTCATACTTCTGGGCTTACAGTCTTTTAAATCTGATATTGTTATAGCTACACCAATTTTCATTTGGGTAAAGCTGGCATGGTATATCACTTCTATCCTTTTACCTTTAACGTTACTGTGTCTTTATATTTAAGGCTTGTCTCTTGTCAGAGTCAGGTTTGAATCCCAGTTCTGGCCCTTATTAGCCAAAGCCCAATTTCCTGACTGTAAAAGGGATACACACCCATAGGGCAACAATTACTATTAACTAATGTAGTTAATAGATACACAACCTATCTTTTTTAGAGACAGCTTTTTTTTCTTATTTTTATTCCAATTAAATACTATGCACGTGTAGTCCTTATTACGTGGTACTATCATTTTATATTAAAATAGGAGAAAAACACATCTCTACTTTTGTTTGAGTTTCTGGTCCCTCGTTATGAAGCTAAATCTGGAGAAAATATTCACGCAATTATATACTTCCTTCTTTGTAACACTGCTTGAAAGAGGAAAGTGAAGAAAGTCCTAGTATTTGACTTCCATGAATTAGGAGATTTTCTAAAAATTTTTTTGGTATGAAGACCAAAAACAAAACAAAACAAAAACAATTATAAATTATGTATAAACAAAAAAGAAACAATTCACTAAAGATCATTTGCTTTAGTGAGGGTCTATTTATACTCTCACCATATATTCATCCATACAACCATCTAATCATTAATTCGTTTCACGTATATTGGGTATTTTGTCACATACTTGGGACTGTACTAGGAGTGTGGGGTACAAAAATGAGTATGATAAAATCTCTCCTTCTAGAAGAGACATAGGGAATTCTAGTAGGAAGGAAAGATAGATATTAGGAAAATCTTATATTCTGTGATATGTACAGTGATAGGGCTACACAGGGTGACATGAAGGTATATGGGAAAAATGTAAATTTGAATCTGGAATACCCCTTGTTTTTCCTATCTTGTGGATGACTCAGATTTCCTAGATGAAGGGACATTTGAATTAGGGTCTATAGAATGCCTTAGAGGATGAACCAGACAAGCTTTTGTGTAGGAAAAAATAAGGAGCTCTATATATTTTAAGCAAAAAGGGATTGAATATAGGGATATTTGTGCTTAGGAAATTATTGGAAGAGCTAGAAAAATGTGCTCTAGCCTGAACCTTCAGTAATGACTCACAGAATGCCACCTATTCTGGGAGCTGCTGTCTTGTCACATTCAGGAGGTGGGAATCCTGGCCCACTGCTGGGGCGCCTGGGTGGCTCAGGTGGTTGAACGTCTGACTCCTGGTTTCAGCTCAGGTTGTAATCTTAGGGCCAAACCCCCCATCGAACAGTGGGGAGTCTGCTTGGGATTCTCCCTCTCCCTCTGCCCCTCCACCTGCTCATGATTTCTGTCTCTGTCTAGAGTGAATAAATAAATCTTTTTTTAAAAAAGATTAAAAAAAAAAAAAAGGAGGTCCACTGGACCTACTGGTTTAAAAAAACATGATACTGTAATTGAGATCCAGGAGTCAAGAAGCTGGAATCAGGAAGCTACTGCTGCCAACACCCGTGAAGTTGGAAACTTGTACTGGAATGTAGAAATATCCATATCTGCACAACGTTCCTCGTCCACAGGAAACAAACACAGCTGGAATACGGCTTCTCCTTCGTTTCTATTTGCTGATCATTGAGTGACTGCATCTGATTGAAGAGGCCCAGTTCACACCCAGAACCGTGGTGTCAGGGAGTCTGGGAAATGTGACTTTATAGCTTTCTGAGTTTTTCTATACAAAGGAAGGCACAGTAGGAGATGGGAATAGATGCAGAATGCAGGTCTCATCAGACATCCCAGGTGAAGATGAGGAGGGACCAGGAGAGTCAGGTGGAGGAAATGATACATAAAATGGAGGCAAAATAATACAGAGATTTGTGGGAAATTCTGAGGTGGCTGGCAAGGAGAAACAACAAAAGATGAGTCTGAAGACAGCCATCCAGATGATGAGAATGGACTGGGAGAAGGTGGCAGGGAAAAGGGCTATTTAACTTAGGTAGACCACCCAGGAGGTCATTGCCTTAATCAAGCTGAGTGTCCTTGGTGGCCTGAACTAAGGCTATAGTGATAGAAAAGAAGAGATGTGACAACTGGGGAGCTAGTGAAAATATGATCATTGTGGAATTTAAGTAAAAACAGATGAACATAGGGGAGGAACAAGAAAAATAAGACGAAAACAGAGAGGGAGACAAGCCATAAGAGACTCTTAACTCTAGGAAACAAACTGAGGGCTGATGGAGGGGAGATGGGTGGGGGTATGGGGTAACCTGGTGATGGACATTAAGGAGGGCACCTGTTGTGATGAGCACTGTGTTATATGCAACTGATGAATCACTGACCTCTATATCTGAAACTAATAATACACTATATGTTAATTAAATTGAATTTAAATTTTAAGAAGTTAAGAAGAAATATAATTTTTATCACATATATTTCTTTTTTAATGGTGACTTTTCTCTCTGGAAAGCCTGCTTTGTTCTAGTCTTTCACTTTTTTTTTTTTTAAAGATTGATTTATTTATTTGAGAGAGAGTGCAGGAGGAGGAGCAAAGGGAGAGCAAGAGAATCCTCAAGCAGCCTCCTTGCTGAGTGTGAAACCTGACTGGGAGCTTCATCCCTGGACCCTGAGATCATGACCTAAGCTGATATCAAGAGCCAGCCACTTAACTGACTGAGCCACCCAAGTGCCCCTCATTTAATATAAAACTTATAGAATGTATTATTGTAGCCCATGGTGATTCTCTGTTTACTGATCACCCACAACACTTGTGGTTAATGCTGTTTTGATCCTCATGCAGTTTCATTTGTTGGTTGCCTTCCCAGTTAGAAATGGAAATTTTAAAGAGAAGAAATCATGTTTTGTACTTACTTGATTTAACAGGATGTAACATTTGAAAACTTCAGCTAAGGCACAAAGAGTTAATAGATACATTTCCTGGAGAGGTTCCAGATCAAAATGTAAAGTATCAAAAAATGTCTCAAAACCAATTACATGACTTATAACTTATACTTCCATAGAAGGTCTAAAAGAATAGGATTGAGGAAGGATTTTAAAGGGGATTTCTTTGGAGAGAGCTGGACTGGGATTTCAACTCTCCCCAAGGGGGCAAGCGAGGTAGGATCACCTTATCTTAAGGCCAGTACAAGGGACTTATTAGATGTACTTACTGAACTTTTGAAATTAGGATACAGAGAAGACAAGAGATTTCCTCCTATTTGAAAAATCTAAAAGGCATCTGACAGGCGGGTTTGCTTTAGATGGATGAACTGGAGGAGGGTGCATGACTCATATCAAGGGAATCTCAGATGAGAAGTCCTCACTGATGGGACTCTTTCTAAGAATCCACAAAATAGCTCATAAGAGTCAGTGTTATTTATCAGGGAGTACAGGACCATTTTATGATAGTTCTAATTTGGTAAGAGTTTTCCTGTGTATGCCATCCTCTTCTTTCTCTTCTCTACACCCTTTGGCTTTGGAAGAAAGGATCATAACCCAGATTAACAAAATGGAGAAGGGGAGATACAAGGAAGAAGGATTGCCCCTCCCTTCACCCAACCCCTTTCTTTAACTCCTACCCATAAAAGTCTTGCAGGAGGGGAGGTGGGAGGAATTTCAATTCCAAATCCAGTTTGAAATTTTGATTATTGCATGTAATTAGATACTCTTAAGTATGAATTTGAAATAGCGTTTGCAACCTGAAAGGACAGTCAGATGTTTTTATTACCTGAATGATTAGAACGATCATTTTGGGGTTTTCATCCACGTCAGAGGAAGAATGTTCCCCATTGATTAACCTTTAAAGGGAGAGTGTGAGACAACATAAAGATGCTTGGTGATTATACCACATGAATCCCATTTGGTAAATTACTGGTTAAACTTTGTTATTTCCAGAGGATCTGCTGGTGCAGTGCTAGGCAGTAAGTGGGAAGGTAACACAATTTGGTGCAAAAAGGCTTCTCCTACATCATAGCTATGCGACCCTGTGAATCACACCTAACCCTACAAGTCCTGGTTTCCTAATCTGCAAAATAAAGGGAATTCATAATATCCACCTTTTTTACTCCACAGTATTGTTGAACAGATCAAATAAGATTGGACATTTAAAGGGCATCTGGGTGGCTCAGTCAGTTAAGCATGTGACTCTTTTTTTTTTTTTAAGATTTTATTTATTTATTTGACAGAGAGAGACAGCCAGCGAGAGAGGGAACACAAAGCAGGGGGAGTGGGAGAGGAAGAAGCAGGCTCATAGCGGAGGAGCCCGATGTGGGGCTCGATCCCATAACGCCGGGATCACGCCCTGAGCCGAAGGCAGACGCTTAACCGCTGTGCCACCCAGGCGCCCCTAAGCATGTGACTCTTGATTTTGACTCAGGTCATGATCTTAGGATTGTGAGATAGAGCCCTGCATTTGGCTCCGTGCTGGGTGTGGAGCCTCCTTAAGATTCTTTCTGTGTCCTTCTGCCCACTCCCCTTTGTAAAAAAAAAAAAAAAGAAAGAAAGAAAGAAAGAAAGAAAGAAAAAGAAAACAAAAAAAAAAAAAGAAAAAAATTCATACTTGAAAATGTTTCTAAATTCCTTAGGTACTCAAAATCAATTAAGTGCTTGGTGATTAGTGTACTCTGACCTGATGTACTTTGAAAACTCATAAAATCTTCCCCTCTTGCCCATAGCCCGAGCCATCCTAAACCCATAGGCAAATAAGAACAACTAAAGAAGAAGAAAGCTCCAGAGAAGGATATTCCACAGAATCCTCAGTGGCCCCTTTCTATTCCTAACACTGCTAGGATAATCTGTTCTGCTTGAGTATTCTTACTGTTTTATCACCACTTATAAAAACCACTGACAACTTAGCACTAATGAGAGTTTTCTTCCCTCATCAGTTTTTCAGCACCTTCTCCAACATGAGTGTCGAATTACTGGCCAATTATCTGGAAACTAAAGTGAGCCCAAGAGAGTCAGTGAATTACTAAGGAAAGCATTTACAGAGGGAGGTAACATCACCAGAGAAGGTTGATTGAAAAAGCGTCTTTGTGTGCCTCACAGGAGTGGGAAAATAGAAGAGGGCATGAGGAGGAGCCTGAGGGACAGCTTTACTCATCAACAAGAGAAGAGTGTGAACATCACACAGACAATACGATATCTGCCCGTGGTTATGGCATGGGATCTCCCTGACAAAGCCACTAGGAAACTGGCTGCCACTAATTAAAAATGGTTCTCGCAGTGCTTGAATGTCACAATGTTCTGTTGTATTGTGTAGAATAACAAAAATAGAGGCATTTGTGAAGGAAAATGGACCATGAAATCTAAGTGATGCTGGAGTTTCTGCAGGAAACCATTCCTCTTCTTCCTCTCCCCAGAGTGTTTCCAATTCAGATTTTTCAGCTTCTTGAATCAATGATGATGCTTTCCACCACCTCCATTGCCACACCCTATCTGTCTGCTTTTTCTCCTGTGAGTGGTGCCATTTAAAAGAATATAAACCACTGCTCTCATTGCTTCTTTGGAGCTTGTGTTCTAAAATGAACTTAGCATTCATAGAACAGTGAGAAAAAGTACACTGTGTAACAGAGCGGATCAAGGAATGGAAATGACAGATAGGAATTCTATTAATTATTTTGCATTCAGATGTTAAAAGTGATATATTTATATATACATAGTGGGATGGGGGAGAAATAGAGGGCAGTGTAAGGGAGCTATTTTAGTTGGTGAAGAGATGGGAATCTAAAGTTCTAACAGTGATGAAGAAAATAACTAAAAATAAATGAACTCTCCAAACTAAGAAGGGAGGGCGAGGAAGTAGAATTGAGTTAAAGTCTTTCATCTTTTATGGTGGTAGTTAAAAGATACTGTCTAAAGTTAGCAAGTCAAGAAACAGAATTGCAAAATAATTTTTAGAGTAATGGAAGTGACTGTCTCTGGTTATAGACACAAGAGCAATAACTTTCCTGGGGGGGCTGAAGCAAGGCTTCAGGGGGCACCATGGAGCCAAATGTATATAGGAGCTGGGTTTTGCTTTCTCCTCTCCCCTGTTCAACCAGAACAACTCTGCTATTTATGTTTTTCATCTTGTGTTACAGTGAACTATTTAGCTGAAAAAAAAAAGTTTCTTTGCTTTCAAAATGTTTGGAAAACATCATCCTTGGACAAGATGCATCTGTTACAAAGATCTGGATTAAAATCCCAAATTTTGGAGGGCCAAAGAAATTATAGATAAAGGTAAGTAGCTTTTATAAGACAAATCTTCCTTGACATACGATGAGTTTACATCCTGATAAACCCATCATAAGTTGAAAATATCGTAAATTAAAAATGCATTTAATACACCTGACCTACCCAACATCATAGCTTAGCCTAGCCTACGTTAAGCATGCTCAGAACACTTAAAGTAGCTGATAGTTGAGCAAAATCATCTGATGTAAAGCCTATTTTATATTTACATGTTGAATAGCTCATGTAATTTATTGAATACCATACTGGAAGTAAAAAACAGAATGTTAATACGAATACAGAATGATTGTAAGCTTATCATCCTGTTTGCACTCATGATCGCATGGCTGACTGGGAGCTGCAGCTTGCTGCCCAGCATTACTAGAGAATATTGCACCACAAATTGCTAGCCCAGGAAAAGATCCAAATTCAAAAACTGAAGTTCAGTTTCTACTGAATGCATATTGCTTTTGCACCATTGTAAAATTGAAAAATTTCAAGTCAAACCATTGTAGTTGGAGATCCTCTGTTTAATACATATCCGTATAGTCTCTCCTTTGAAAATGGATTCTCTTCTACCCCCAAACTCCTCCAGAGACCCTGATTTCCTACCTAATCAGGCCATATCTTACTGAACCAAGAGTGAAGCTTACTGAAGTTTGGAGGTTTTAAATTTAGATTCTAAGGTCCTAGACTCTGGGATTTGAACTGAGTTGATACACACTTGGGAGCTCTGGTGTGGCTGTGTTTGCCATTTTGCAGGTAGATAATAAAGAAGGAAAGGAAGCGAAGAGGAGGTGAGGAGGTATTAAGAAGCCCCAGAGAGAAAAGATTTCCTCTCCTTTGCATTTCATAGTCCCCTATCCCTGAAAAACCCATCACATTCCATTATCCTAGATCTTTCCAATAAAGCTTCCATTATGTTTCTCAAGTGTGCACAGGTTTTGTTTCCTTGAATCTGAAAAGAAAAAAGGCTTTGTGTAAGATATAGAAGAGAATGCACAGAACTTTAGGGAGAGAACTTAGAATGATCTGAAGGTGAAAGGAGCAGTTAATAAAATTAGTCCAAAAGAAAAGCATTAGAATTCAGAGAAGTTCACAGAACAGAGATTAAAAGAACACAGCCCTTGAGCACCTGCCAGGTGATTTAGTGACTGGAGTATGAAGAACCTACTGAGATGAGCATCTGGTGACTGGGAGACCACCTGTAACAAAGGAGTCTATCAAAGGCTTGCATAGAAAGATACTTTGCTTTCTTAGGGACAGAGAGAACTAAGGGAAGTACCTTACCTTTGGGTTGGGGTTAGAAGTAGGGAGAATATTTTCTGCTCATTTTTTTATTTGTTTATTTGTTTCTCGTGTATTGAGTTTGAGAAGTTCTTTGTAGATCTTGGATACCAGTCCTTTATCTGTAGTGTCATTTGCAAATATATTCTCCCATTCTGTGGGCTGCCTCTTAGTTTTTTTGACTGTTTCCTTGGCTGTGCAGAAGGTTTTTATCCTGATAAAGTCTCGTAAGTTCATTTTATCTTTTGTTTCTCTTGCCTTTGGCGATGTGTCGTGAAAAAGGTTGCTCTGGCCGATGTCATAGAAGTTGTTGCCTATGTTCTCCTCTAGAATTTTGATGGATTCCTGTCTCACATTGAGGTCTTTCATCCATTTGGAGTTTATTTTTGTGTATGGTGTGAGAGAGTGGTCAAGTTTCATTCTTTTGCATGTAGCTGTCCAATTTTCCCAGCACCATTTATTGAAGAGACTGTCTTTTTTCCACCGGATGTTTTTTCCTGCTTTATCAAAGATTAGTTGCCCAAAGAGCCGAGGGTCCATTTCTGGGTTCTCTATTCTGTTCCATTGGTCGATGTGTCTGTTTTTGTGCCAGTANAGGGGGTGGGGGAATGGGATAGACTGGTGATGGGTAGTAAGGAGGGCACGTATTGTATGGTGCACTGGGTGTTATACGCAACTAATGAAGCATCGAACTTTACATCGGAATCCGGGGATGTACTGTATGGTGACTAACATAATATAATAAAAAATCATTAAAAATAAACTCTAACAATATTTGCCATATAATTTTCAATTTAAAATAAAAAGTAAGTTGAGTGGTTTTTAAAGATCCTTTTTTCCTTCAAAATGGCCTACTTTTGTCACTTTGTGGCACTGATAAATTTAAGAGTGATGCAAAATGCCATTGCACATTCACCTAAAATAAATACTTTAATAGAAAAAAAAAAGAAGTAGGGAGAATAAACAAATAAGGATATTTGCAGCTATAGAGACAGCTGTCTAGAAGTGGTGATAGGAAGCCAGGAGTGATTAGCATGGACTGAGTAGCACTTGAATCTATCAAAACAATTGCATTAAAAAAAATCTTTTTTCAACTAACTTACCTAATGTGCACATGACTTTTATCATGACAATCCTATAAAGCACAGTGACAAAAATAATTTAGCAAACCAGATGCTGGGGCCTCCTGGTTCCATGAATTAGACTCAAGTGAACCATGCACATTTACCACGTTTCATTCCTAAATCCTCAAGGTTCTTGGTAGAAAATGGATGTCCTGGTTAATAGGCTCCCTTCAGGAAGTGTTGCAGGGACAGACAGCAGGCATTTGTTCTTTTTAGGAATATCTATGTGCTGCAGCCCAGTGAATTATGGGGGAGGGATAAGTTTGCATTATAAAAGGGAATATTGAAGGTGTAAGTTACTCATCTCAGAAGACGTGAACAGACATTTCTCCAAAGAAGACATCCAGATGGCCAACAGACACATGAAAAGATGCACAACATTACTCCTCATCAGGGAAATGCAAATCAAAACCACAATGAGATATTACCTCACACTGGTCAGAATGGCTAGAATAATAACAAGTATTGGTGAAGATATGGAGAAAAAGGAAACCTTGTGCACTGTCAGTGGGAATGGATACTCATATAACCACTGTGGAAGACAGTATGCAAGTCCCTCAAAAGATTAAAAATAGATCTACCCTATAGTCCAGTAATTCTACTACTGGGTATTCACCCAAAGAATACAAAGCAATAATTCAAAAATATACATGCTTCTCTATGTTTATTGTAGCATTATTTAAATAGCCAAATTATGGAAGCAGCCCCAGCGTCCATGGATAGATGAATGGATAAAGGAGAAGTGGAATATATACACAATGGAATATTACTCAGACATAAAAAAAGAATGAAATCTTGCCATTTGTAACAATATGGGTGGAGCTAGAGAGTATAATGCTAAGTGAAATTAGAGAAAGACAAATATCATATGATTTCGGTCCTATGTTGAATTTAAGAAACAAAATAAACAACAACAAAAAAAAAAAGAGAGAGAGAAAAATAAATGGACTCTTAATTACAGAATAAACTGATGGTTACCAGAAGGGAGAGAGTGTGGGGGATGGGTGAAATGGGTGAAGGGGATTAAAGAGTGCGCTTATTGTGATGCGCACTGAATAACGTATAGAATTGTTGAATCACTGTATTGTACACCTGAAACTAATATAACAGTGTATGTAGTTAACTACACTGGAATTAAAGTAAAAATATATTCATCTCAAAATTTCTGTGTGTAGGAAAAGGTGTTGCTATACCATACCATGTACCTTTGAGAAATTTTCTTTTGCTTTCCTGGACTCTTTTCTCTAATGATAGAAAAGACACTAGAAGAGTTGGCATGTCACTTTCGAAGGGATCTGAACCCTAGCCTGAATTCTTTTTTTTTTTTTTAAAGATTTTATTTATTTATTTGACAGAGATAGAGACAGCCAGCGAGAGAGGGAACACAAGCAGGGGGAGTGGGAGAGGAAGAAGCAGGCTCACAGCGGAGGAGCCCGATGTGGGGCTCGATCCCACAACGCCGGGATCACGCCCTGAGCCGAAGGCAGATGCTTAACCGCTGTGCCACCCAGGAGCCGCCCCCCTAGCCTGAATTCTTGAGGCAATTATTTGCAGTGCAGTTTTGTTGATCAAGTGTCAAGTATTACCAGTTCATGAACATACTCAGGAAGACCACTGTCCTTAAAGATGTAGATATATAGTAAAACAACATCTTTATTTTCTTTTTAAAATTACAAACAGAATACATGCTCTTCTTAATTAATTAAAACCAAATGCTGCTTTTCTAATCTATGGATTTGTGAAATTCTGTAAATATCCTTCACTAATATCAATTGCATGAGCCCTATTAAAGAAGCATTTAACTCTGCAAAAAGGTTTCCCTTTTCAGATTAAGAGAAAAGAGACTATTTGTATTTCTTATTTGGCGGTTACAAGCATATATGCACACACCTATTTACTTAAAAGCATTTTCTTTTTGCCCTAAAGATACATTTTCTTTTGAAATCAGTAAGGTTCCCCCCCCTTTTATTATTTTGGCCAATATGTGTTGTTGTTCAGCAAAACCTTCAGGAGTGTAGGTGGTGTTGGAGAAATCATAGGATTTAATGGACAAGCAATCTGGGAAACTGCACCCGTGTGCTATATCACATTTCGTACCCCACATTCTTACACAGTGTCTCTTCTGAGAAGAGAAGGAAATTTGCATTGTTATCCTTGGGAGTAAGAATAGACCAGAATTTGCTGTTATGTAACAATGATCCATTATTATATGGTGTCTTTCACGCATGGCAACCAAGTTCCAAATGGACTTTCCCTCCATGGTCCTTACTCCACAGCTGACAGAGTCCGATCTGTTCTACCAGGTTTTCTCTGGCATGATCTGCAGCCAACCTACTTGAGAATCACCTCACCCTAGATCTACTGAATGTTTCACCCTCCCACCTACCCACCAGTTTCTCCACTACTTGGAGCAGCAGTTTTTAAACTTCGATGCATGTTGGAATCGCCCAAGGAGCTTTAAAGAATAATGATGTCTAGTCTAGTTCCATCTCCAGAGATTCTGAATCAATGGGTCAGTGGTGTGGGTTGAACATAAGGGTATTTGAAAACCTCCCTAAGTGATCCTAATATGTAGGCAAGGTTTAGAACCACTGCTCTATGTCTCCTGAGACGTCGGGAGGCGAGTCTGATTATTTCCATGTCAATTCCCCTCATTGTGCTTGGCCTTGGGGCCTTGATAGAATGGGTTTGGGGATATGTTGAAGTGCAAATACTACAGAACGCACTTCATGGGGTGCTTGGGTGGCTCAGTTTGTTAAGCGTCTGCCTTCGACTCAGGTCATGATCCCAGGGTCCTGGTATCAAGCCACACATCGGGCTCCCTGCTCAGCGGAGAGCTTGCTTCTCCCTCTCCCTCTGCCTGCCACTCCCCCTGCTTGTGCTCTCTCTCTCTGTCAAATAAATAAATAAATAAAAATCTTTAATAAAAAAAAAAAAGCAAGCACTTCATTTCTTACTCTTTGTAGGTGGAGAGATGGTCTCTATCTTCCTCAGTAGCTTTCCTTGGTATTGATGATCTTTGCCCTATAGGTTGCTCAAGTGCACTTTTCCCTAAAGTCCCACAAATAGTATTAGGAGTAAACAGTCTAAGAGGACCGCCTATTCATAATCACACTCCAGGCTTCACAGCCTCTGGACTACAACTATGTCTTAAATGATACACTAAGCACAAAATGTAAAGAAATAATTAGGAACACTTTGATATTGTTGACAAAAATTCTTAATTCTGTTAATTCTTGTTCTTTTCTTTCAAAAGTTCAGGAAGAAAATCCATGAGTCCCTCTTCCAGCTTCTTGCCATTCTTTTCTTCTTGCCTTTGCTTAAGCTTCTGTATTTTTGAAATGTCTTTCTTCTTATTTCTTCTCTACCTGGTGAACTCATTTCACTGTGCGATTTTCCCAAAAGCTGTTCCTCTAAATAGAATAAATTGTTTTTACATGCTTAACTTCTTGAACTCATTTTAAAGATTTAATTATTTATTTGAGAGAGAGAGAGAGAGAGCATGAGTGGGAGGGGCAGGGACAGAAAGGGAGACTCGCAAGTAGACTTTACACTGAGTACACAGGGCTTGATCCCATGACCCTGAGATCACAACCTGAGCCGAAACCAAGAGTCAGACACTTAACCAACTGTACCACCCAGGTGCCCCTTGAACCTGTTTTAATGGTTCTCATCAAATTGCATTATAGCTGGTTGTTTTCACAATTTTGGTCTTTGCTAGATTAATCCAACAAAGCTTTAACGAGTGGCCATGAGTGCCATGACTTGGGTTAAGCAAGACAAAAATGACTGATATTTTCTCTGCCCCTTCTGCCCTTTAGGAGTTCGTACTGTACTGAGGAAGATAAACAAATCGTTGCAGTATCCCTTGATAGATGCTATAAAATATGGATATACAATGTTAAGGAAATTCTAAGGGCTTAGGGTTATTGTTTTAGATGGGAATACTTAATTTCTGGATGTCAGAATCACCCTCAATTGTTAAGGGAAGTTGGATTATTTGGGTAAACACCTAACCTTTGTCAAAATTCTCTTTTGGAAAAGTTTTACAACACCAGTAAAGCTGTATCAGTACAGTTGGAAACAATATTCTGGCTAGGATCAACTATTGGTCACCTACAGAATGGCTAATATGATGATATGAGTGGTGCAGAAACTTTTTAAATTTTGTGCTACCTCCAAAAGGTTGGACTCATTTCCATGATTTCAAGATACAAATCCCCAGGTGCAGGAGGAAAAAAAATATTGGGATTGAATTCATTAGATTTGGGTTTGAACCTAGGCTCTATTATTTGTTTTTGTTTAGATTTTATTTATATTTGAGAGAGAAAGCAGGAGAGGGCAGAGGGTCAGAGGGAGAAGCAGACTCCCCGCTGAGCAGAGAGCCCGCCGTGGAACTCCGTCCTGGGACTCTGGGATCGTGACCTAAGCTGAAGCCAGACGCTTAACCAACAGAGCCACCCAGATGCCCTGGCTCTATTATTTATTAATTAAATGGGGTAAGTTACTTCTTTCCCTGAGCATCAATTTCTTTGTGACATGAGGATAAAAATGGAGCGTTCACGTGGTTGTTTGGATAATTAAATAAGATAATGCCGGTAAAGCACTTAGCACGATGCCTGACACATAAAGAAAATTTAGTAAATGCTGATTTCCCTCTATACACTTCCAAAAATTAAAAAAGAACAGCTTGCTCCAAAGGCAGAGGGAAAATGCCAGAGGACTCTTGAAGTGGATATCAGCTGCTTGCTCCTTCTTTTGTCTGGTGNTATGGGATCGAGCCCCACATCAGGCTCCTGCTATGAGCCTGCTTCTTCCTCTCCCACTCCCCCTGCTTGTGTTCCTTCTCTCGCTGGCTGTCTCTATCCCTGTCAAAAAAATAAATAAAATCTTAAAAAAAAATAAAATAAAGAACAGCTTGCTCCAAAGGCAGAGGGAAAATGCCAGAGGACTCTTGAAGTGGATATCAGCTGCTTGCTCCTTCTTTTGTCTGGTGAGTAGTATCATTCCACAAATTGCGGAGTTTGTCAGCAGCTGAAGTGTTACCTCCACCCCCACCCCCACCCCCAGTTCCCTCTCCCAGCTTAGACTCAGGCTACTTGGGTTCAGAGTGTCCTGGGCCCAGGGTGAACAGAATTCATGGCCCTCCTCCTTCTGTGCTAACCTTTCAAGGCTGGCTGCTGGAGGAGTGCTCATGATTTCTTCCACTCTTCGACACCACACAAGGCCGCCTGGAGAAGAGAAAGAAGGTTGTTTCATCTGCAGTTCAGTAAATATCTCAGGGCTGCGCAGAGAGCAAGGACTTACAAAACGAAAGAGGAAGGGCTTTCTGATTCGTGTCTGGCTCCCCCAAATCCTGAGCAATCTGTTCCTGTTTAAAACAAAAAGCAAAACATGTTTCCTCAAACCAGTTTAGGAGAATAGTGATGACTAAGGCAGTATATTTATTTCAGCTGTCACAGGAGGCATGGATTCCTGGATTATTATTTTTAAAAATCCTCCTATAGTTTTGAAAATATTGATTTCCTTCCTAGGGACTCTTGAAAAGAAATTCTTTTTTGGACATTAAGATCCAGGGGAGCAAGTTCTCCATTCTGAAACATTTCCTTGTTCAAAAAAATTAGAAAAGTTGGTTGAGATGACCACAGGTCTAAAGATGGCTGAGCAAGGTTAAGAAAAATTAATAAAGGGACAAGTGGAAATGACACTCATTCATTCTATAAATAACCATGAAGCACCTACTGTGCACCAGAGGCCATCAGTACAATTCTGGGTGAACAAAGCTGAACAACATGTACCTGACTCCTCATGGTTCTTAACAGCCTAGAGTGTTAACAAGAGACACATCTTTACAATCCAGTGTGATAAAGGCACTGATAGAAGAAGTGCAAAGAGGTATAAGAGGGGACACAGAGACCCAGAGGATGAGCAGAATTTAGGAGGATAATGAGAATTGTGGGTGGAAAGGGTATTCTAGACAGAGGGAACAATGTATCTTAAGGCTTAGAAATATGAGAGAGTGGAGTGGGTTTGAGGAATGAAATTCATTTCAATGTATGTGGATCACGAATGTAGCAGGAGGAGTAGCTAGAGATGGGGCTGGTGGGATACTCATCATCTTCCTTTCAGCAGCTTGATGCTGGTAAAACGTGGACTTAATACTGAGAGGAAGGGAAAACTTCTTGGAGAGGTTGGCCCCAAACCATGTGCTCCAACTGAATCTTGCCAAGAGAGATACGTAATGTGGTTCTTTGTTTCCCATTTTGCTATTGTTTCATGCTGCTTATTGACTCTTCCTGGGGTTGCTTATTGGCGCTACCTCAGATCTGACTCAAGTTTTTATATCCCTTGGGATAATACAGCTGGCACCACCTGTCACCTTCCTTTGGAGTTAGCCCTACTGTTGGCTTAGTTGCTCTTGCCCTAGGACCATTAGTTCCGGCCTCTTACTCTCTCCTTGCCAATTCACTGCAAGTTCTAATTGTCAGTCTTGACAGTTCATTTCTCCTGGCTGTGTTAGACTCCCTCCTCAACAAGGACTAAATGTTGAACAACCTCAGGGTGATCCTTTCAACCTGTTTGACTTTTCCGGTCCTGTGAATCAGATTCTCCTGCCCTCCAAGGCACCTCTTAAGTCTACTGCTCCAAACCACAGAGAGTTGCCAAATAATCATAGTTAAACCCAAAGGAACCACAAAATACCTGTATTTCTTCCTTGGTCATTGTACATCAACTCTGTTGTTGTTTTCCATTACCTGCCTACCCTCATCCTCTAAAAGTTGTTTTGGATACATTTCTTGCTCTATAACCCCCCCACCCAACCTTTCTTTATTTACCACTGCAGAAATACTGACAATCCCACTTTTCTTCAGCATGATTAAGGCTATTTTTGATCTTCCCCTTAACATATCAGTGTTTCTTTATCTACATTTGCTTCTTCCTTCCAGGATCAGCTAAGAATTGCCCTTTCTCCTCTCTTGCTTATGAATTGTTCTTTTTGGGGCCCCTTAACCAGGTTGAAGATCTGTATTTGTTTGACTTAGCATTGCTTCTGTATATACTTGTGGGCAAATCCAATTACATCCTGCTTCACCTCATGCAGAATTGACAAAGAGAGATCTCTTCCCTTCTACACACTTCCCCCCCACACCGCCATTTGCAGGAGGAAAGAAAACACAATGTATTGTATTTATTAACTCAGCTGTTAACCATTTTCTGGCCTTTTTTCCATGATACCTCTAATAGAGTGTTGGGCATATAGAACAAACTGAAATACTGAAATTACTGATCAATTGATAGATTAAAGTAGCGTGTGACTCTTGTTCAGCTCCACTTATCTCCTCCTTTCAAAGAATAAGCATGTTCCTGGCATAGTTCATCTTGTCTGGCTAATTACCTCAATGCCTGATTTACTTTTTTGTTTTTTCTTGAATCAGGCATCAGTTTTCTCTGGTACTTGCGATTAGGAACTCTTTAGCCCACGAACGGGCTCTTCTAGCTAAATCAGTTTCTACCAATTAGCTCTTATAATGCAATTCTTAAGAAATTGATAGAAATTTTATTTTTGCAGTCACCCACAGAAAATCAGTGTGCAAATATTCTGAACCTCAACTGAATAGGTCTTTTTTTTTTTTTTTTTAAGATTTATTTATTTATTTGACAGAAAGAGAGAGAGAATGAGCAGGAGAGAATCCCAAGCAACTTCCCCCCCAACCCAGCCAAGCATGGAGCCTGATGCGGGGCTCAACCCCATGACCCCCAGATCAATGACCTGAGCTGAAATCAAGAGTCTGACGCTTAACTGACTGAGGCACCCTGGTGCCACTGAATGGGTCTTTTAATTCACAATATTTCTGGTAGTTGTTCGTTGACAGTATCACTCTTGTTTGGCAGCTTGGGCAGGGTTCAATGTTGAAGGGTTAATTTATCCATGTTGTTAGGTGACTCAGTTAACCCCTTGTTATTCCAGTGTTGTTCCTGATAGATCCCTACTGCCTCCTGGTATTCAAGATTCTCCACTGTTGCATTAGACAGTGAGCTGAACATGGATTTTGATGTAATAGCTAAGATATTTTTAATGGCTTGGGAAGGTAATGTGGAATAGCATTAAGAGTACTTGGCCGAAATTCAGGAAATTTTGGGTTTAGTCCTAAATCTGACAATCGCTTGAAAGTAAATCATCCTTAAACTCTCTGTGTGTCAAGTTTTATCTTCTAAAAAAGTTTCCTTTAAGTTAAACATTTTGTAGTTCCTGTGTTCCCAGTGCTACTGTGAAAGGAATGTCTTAGGGACTTTTTCTTTATCACCATTATTCCATAATTTCACTGTAGTGGACCTTGCTATTGGTCTTTGTAAGGTCATTTTTAGGCAATCTATAGGCACTATCAATTTGGAGACATGTCTTAGAATTTTTCTCATATTACCTGAGCCTGAGAATTTTAAAAGAGCTTACCCAAAATCATATACCCTGGAAGTATAGATGTAAAGAATCTAGGTTGTATAGAAGATGAGCTTAGAAGCAGTCTTGGAGAGAAATATTTGAAGGGAAATTGGCTGAGAATTTTTCTGAACTAAGAGAGATATGAGATATGAATCCTTAGATGGAGAGAGCATTTCAAGTTTCAAGTAACTTAAATAAAATAAATCCACCTCAGAGTGAAATGCAGAATATCAAGGGTAATGAGAAAAATCTCAAAGGCCAGCTTATCCCAAAGAAAGACTACATACCAAGAAAATTACATTTCCAGTAGACTTCCCATCTGTAATCACTGATTTTAGAGGGCAATAAAGTAAACACCTTCAAAGTCCTAAGGGAAAATAACTGACAACTTACAATTCTATTCCCAGCTAAATGGTTATTCAAAGGTAAGGGAAAACTGAAGACATTTCAGGCATACAGTCCACCCACATGTCGTTTCTAAAAGAGTAACTATACTGTAAAGAAAAGAATATTCAGAGGGGACAGGTGGGGAAGTAATAAACAACAGTGAGCACTGAAGTTGAAAGATGTTGGTAAATTTAGGAAGAACAATTGTACTATTAAAAAATAGGGGCACCTGTGTGGCTCAGATGGTTAAGCATCTGCCTTCAGCTCAGGTCGTGATCTCCAGGTTCTGGGATCGAGCCCCATGTCAGGCTTCTAGCTCAGTGGGGAGCCTGCTTCTCCCTCTTCCTTTGCCTCTCCCCCTGTTTGTGGTCTCTCTGTCTCTGTCTCTCTCTCTCTCTCTCAAATGAATAAATAAAATCTTTAAGAAAATAATAATAATACTGCCTAGTGTTAAGTAATAAGAACCCAAAGCTATATAGTAATAACTTTATGGGTATGGAACATGTTCTAGGGTTCTAGGGTCATTGTCCTATTCACCTGGAGGAGACACTGAGTAATGTAGACTTGGTAAGAAAAACACATATCCAAGTACATATGTTAGGGAAAACACTAGAAGAATAGAAATATAACCTGTAGCTTCTACACCAACCTTATAGAAAAACCTTATATTCCTACTGAATACAGGAATGGAGGTTGGGGGGGGGGGAGCCTCTGAACAAAAACAAAAACAAAAATAAAATAGATGAAGAAGTCTAAATGTATAATGAATAATGATCACTGAACATATATTATTTTAATCACTGGTCTTATTTTACAGAGTTTTGAATTATTCTAGATTTCCCTTGGGGTTTGGGAGTGGCAAGGGCTTGGAAACCAACTAAAACACCAGGATTATCAGAGCTGGTTTACTTTCATATCCAATTGTCTGTATGACACTTTCTTCCCTTAATATTATTTACGACATAATTTCAGACAGATTTCCAGCTATTTTCTAGCTTATAAGAAAGCCATTTTCAATTAATACAGAGAAGAAGAAAATGCCTTTGCGTTGCCTCTCAAACACCTGGAATCTGGTGTTTGATTCCACTTCCCAGATGGCCTCTTAATCTAGTTCTATATAGACAAAAAGGTTAGGTTAACAATGTCAAATAGAATGCTGCAATTTTAGAAATTGTCTATGTTTACTACAATTATAGAGGTATTTAGAACTTTTGCATTTTGCCATTGGGAGAAAAAATAGAAGGATTCGGAGTAATCAGTTGTTATGGACACATTTTGAAGTTAAATCAAAGCTATGTTTAGTTTGTTTATAGTACAGTCTGATTTCAAAAACAGCCTGGGTTTTTGAAAGTTGGATATTTGTAAATATTCTAAACTGAATTCCTTGAGTTCCTTGACCAGCTATTGACCTTCAAGAACCAGGAAATCATTAGACTATGCTTTGTAGTTACGGTAGGCTTACATTCTCAATCTAATCACCTATTTTGTTCATTTAATCAGTGGCTATTCTAGTCTTCATAGTACATCAAAAAACCTTCTTCTTTTTTGGTTGAGTTTGGGGTGCTTGAGCTTAAGTTTACCTTTTTTGTTCTCAAGGCAAATTGTAGGTCACTGAGTTACAAGTATTAGTACCCTCAGGAATTCCTTAGTGCAAACTTTCATTGCATAGAAGATGACACTGAGGGTCAAAGAAGAAATGTAACTTCCCCAGATCCTTAGGACTCATTAGTGACAATAAGATATGACCTGAAACCTAGATAATTTGTGGGTTGTTTTTCCAGAGCTCTTTATAACATGACCATTTCACCATTTGGACAAGAGTTATTTTATTATTTCAACATTTAACAGACATTATTTCAATCAATGACACACCCTAACGTTGAACAAAAACTATCAGTAGAAACTCAGTGAAGCAATTTATTGAAACTTCTTGTGAAATGTTGTGGCTGCTGTCTACACTGGCTAATTCACAAGAAGAAACTCATTTAAGAAATTCCTGGATTCAGACTATTCTGATTAATATTGTGTGAAATAGTAATTTGTTATTATTTAAAAATTATAGAATATTTCATGCATACAAACGAGGATTAAAGGGTCTTTGTAAGTCATTATATCAGGTTTTTTTTTTTTTTAAAGATTTTTTTAATTTATTTGACAGAGACAGCCAGCCAGTGAGAGAGGGAACACAAGCAGGGGGAGTAGGAGAGGAAGAAGCAGGCTCCTAGCAGAGGAGCCTGAAGCGGGGCTCGATCCCAGAATGCCAGGATCACGCCCTGAGCCGAAGGCAGACGCCCAACGACTGTGGCACCCAGGCACCTCAATACACCAGGTTTGTTCCATGCTTCAAAAATACCTGCTAAGAAGATCCTTGACACCAAATCAGTTCTATTCTACAAATGTTTATTGACAACCCAGTTTGTCAAATATATTGAGTGAGTCATCACGTAACATACGAAGATGAAAGAATTCCCAGAGACTTTACAATTTAATTATAACAGGGAGCCAGTGGAGCCTGAGTCTAGAATTTTTGAAAATAGAGCACCGCTATTTTGAAGTTGAATTCAGTTTTGGCTCTTAAAGTGCAAGGCAAGAATTAATCTTCAGGGGAACTTTTTTCTTTGTTTTGGGAGGGATTATTTTGCTTTTAGGATTGTGAATTTAAATCATGGTCCTCTCTACCTTCTGCTCAGGGAGGTCTGTGTGCAATGGAGTAATATTATGTACTTGCTTCAGAAGCATTTGTAAAATAATTTGTTAAATAAATTGAGTGTACTAGCACAGTTGTTGTCCAGCAGAATTTGATAATTTTTCCCTTGGAATTTGAATGGAGGTAACCTATAGACAGAAATGGATTGTTCCTTCATTATTTGTGTGTGAATGTATTTGTGAAAAACTGCTTGCTGTTTATGAACTGTTTCCTTTTTTTTTCTGAGCACAGAGCTCGACTGTATTTCTTAGCTTTCCTTATAATTAGTTGTGACCATGTGATTGGTTCTTGTTAAAAATATATAAGTAGAAGTATTGTGTGTCAGTTCCAGGCCAAGGCTGTTAAGAAGTGAACAGGCCTTCCCTATACACTCTTTCTCCTTTCCCTTGATGGATGCAGTTGACAGAGTCTAGAGGAGGGCAGGGCCCCAAGATGAAAGAAGCCTGGGTCCCCGAATTGCCTCAAAGAGAAACACTACTTGCAGACCTGGGACACTATCTTTGATCATTAAATAAAAGGAAAATAAACTATTTTGTTGAAATCTATCTTATTTGTTACAGCAGCTCACATTACCTTAACTCAGACAGTGTTCTTGGCTATGTGCTTCTTCATAGCAAACTGGGAAACTGGACTTCTATCACATAATCATACAGGCTCATCTCTCTACTTAACATGTGAGGAGAGACCTTGAAAAGGAACGGTAGTCACCTGGTGGGGCAACACATTGAACCACTGATATCTCACACATGGCATTTTTTTGAGACAGAATAATTCAGACATTAGGAAATTATTGAATTAGGATTAAGATTAGGAAATATATAAGATTTCAGAATATGATCATTGATTAACTTCTCTGGTCTCAGAGGATGAGATATACCTAGTGGGTATGGAATAGAATCTTTTTCAAGTGAGTCCATGGTTCTATCAATCATTCAGGGATGAGAAAGAAAGTGAATCTAGGAGAGTTGGGTTTTATTTAGGCTTGGGTTTGTAGGGTAGAAAGACCCAAAGAATTTTCTTGGTTGATGAGTTTACCCAACCACATGGAAGCCTGAGATTTTAGACTGAGTTTAGCCTTTTGAGTTCCATGACTAGATTTTTTTTTTTTATTGTGCTAAGAACACTTAACATGAGATTTACTCTCTCAACAGATTTTTAAGTATACAATATAGTACTACTATCTGTTGTACAG
Source organism: Ailuropoda melanoleuca (assembly GCF_002007445.2). NCBI lineage: Eukaryota > Metazoa > Chordata > Mammalia > Carnivora > Ursidae > Ailuropoda > Ailuropoda melanoleuca. Next base: position 66,294,557 of record NC_048222.1, read on the forward strand.
CAAATCTGTAAAACTTACTCATCTTGCATAACTGAAATTTTACACCCACTGATTACCAACTCTCCCTATCTCCCTCTCTTCATCCCCTGGTAGCCGCCACTTTATTCTTTGCTTCTATGAGTTTAAACTATTTTAGATACTTCATACAAGTGGAATCATGCAGTATTTGTCTTTCTGTGATTGGTTTATTCATGTTGTCACATATTGTAGGATTTTCCTCTTCTTTAAGACTGAATAATATTCTGTTGTATGTCTATACCACAATTTATAATCCATTAATCCATCAGTGGACATTTAGGTTGTTTCTACATCTTAGCTATTGTGAATAGTGCCGTAATGAACATAGGAGTGCTAACCTTTTCAAGATCTTAATTTCAATTCTTTTGGATAAATACATAGAAATGGGAATATCTTTTCATATACCGGTTGGCCACCTGTATACCTTCTTTGGAAATGGTTAGTTGTTTTAATAGCCCCACTGTGGTATGGTTACATTATTTTTTAAGCCTTAAGTGAATTATTGCTGAAAGTCACAAACTCATCTCAAGTGTTATGTGGTCAAGGGAAGCTGGATGTGAAGCAGTAGAGAGCAAAAACAATTGGAGCACCCATGGGGATGGACTACAGATCCTGTCAGTTCTTTTGGTCTCTATTATTCATGGTATGAATGTGTTACAGATGCCAGGGTCTTTGTCACAGAGCTAAACATATACACCTGGACCAGGAATCCTTCAGAGCAGATGAAGGAAGATCTAAGGGGGAGCTGTTGGTATAGCTGTTTCCTCAAGCCAATAGGGTAAGCCAGCAGATCAACTTGTATGATTTACAGAATGTTTACTGCCTCACTTCCTCTCTCCAAATCTCTCTTGTGGTCTGCCCCTAACTGGCATAACACAGGAAAGGGAATTCTGGAAAATATAGGTCAGCCTAGTCAAGTTGACATATTACAAAATCACTACAATAATGTCTTAATATTTTATAGGGCACTGTCAGATGTTATATAGGGGAAGAGTTTCAGCCTCTCTAGTTTTCCTTGTTGCTTGATAAAGAATTCTTGACTGTAAGCTTTGTAAGGATAGGGCAATTGCCTTCTTTTGCACTCCAATGCCTAACACACTCACTTTTACATAGTAGCCTCTTATTAAACATTTGCTGAATAAATGAATGTGTATATTCTAGATACAATGTTAAGTGCCAGGGGTAAAAACTAAGACATGTTCCTTTCTTTCTTCATGGAATTTGGAATCTAGTTAGAAAACACATGTAAGATAGATAGATAGATAGATACATACATACATACATACATACATAGGTACATGAGAAACCTTGTAGGTATGCACAATCTTTGCCAACATAAATGATAAACAATGAAAATTTGGTATAAAAGTAATTTATTGTTATACTATGCATTTTTCCAAAATGCGTAAAGGATGGCTAAAGGAATCTTGAATCTAAAATTTTAGTTTTATAAAATTAGGGTAAGAGACTAGAGATTTGATAAAAGATATCAGGCATTTACTTTAGGGGAAAAAGTTTTGGAATAGAAATTTCTGATTCTGCAAATGTCTCAAGGGAGAATGATAATTGTGGCAGAGATGGGATTGATGGTTACCAAACCTGTTTCTTCTTTTTTCTCGGCTCACGAGACTGCAGTTCTCAACTTTCCTTGCAATGAAGCATTGTCATATGTCTGGCAATAGAATTTAAGCAGACATGATGTGCATCACTTAAAGATCTGGTCTGTATAAACTTCCCACATGTGATCTTCTATATTTCTCCTTTTATAGCTCCATGCAGATGAGTATGACAACTTTGCAAGGTGTATGTTGAAGGTGTTTTGGAAACCATGTGCTGACGATGGCAGAATTTGAAGATGGAAGAAGCCTGGGTGCTGATCTACTATTTAGAGGGGATCTGGCATCCAATCAAGAAGACTTGCCACCCATAACAGATCATTTGGTGAGCAAAATACATAAATTTTTACTTTGGAAGCTCTTAATATTTTGGGGTTAGTTATTATAGCCACCCATGTCACTCTATGTAATATAATGATTTATGGTAAGAAATTTGGCTTACAGCCAAATTATTTATATGTAGGTATAAATAAATATAAATGTATACACACACACACACACACACACACACCCTTTCTGCTGCTTTCCTTTGATCCAGGTGTGTAATTTCTGGTCAATGATTCCAGGTATTGAATAATTTGTAAGTGTTCAGTTTCTACACAGCTTTTTTTTATCTGCCAAGAATTTCAAAATCACATTCTCTGTTCAGCTGTTAATGTTGGGATCCACATTTAGTTTTGTAAGCTTTCCCCTGTTTTTAGTTTTGTTCTGGGTTTTTTGACTCATGAATTTTATTTCTGTTTGTAGATAAGAAATGTAAGAGTGGAATGTTAATAAATTTCAGTTTAGTTCTGTAATGTCAAGAATTTAAAAATTAAAAAATGGATTGATTAAAATATATATAATTAAATAAGTTTGGCTATGCTGAGAAATACATTAAAATTAAAAAAATTAGTGGGATAGCTTGACATGGTATATTGATATTCAAGTTAATAGCAAAGTTTATGATCCAATATTCATCATCAATAGCCTAATTGGATTTAATCTATTTTGTGGAGTCTTTTTTAAATGTGTCACAAGGGGTTGGAAAACCTCTAAAAGTGCACTGATTCCTAAGCCTATGATCTTCACTGGATTGGGAGTCAGAAAACCAAGAATCTGAAGATGAATGTGTTAATTTTGAATCATCTGATCTCAGATAATCACTTCTCACTTATGAAGCACAAACCTCTAACCACACACACACACACAAGTCCACCATGAATAGAATTTATACATAAATGCATGTACGTACACACCCACATACACATTAATCCTATGCACAGTGAACTTGGGACAGGACAGGGGATTTACAGTTTCAAACTTACAAACTTTCTCACTGTCTGAGTTTTTTTTTTTTCAGGAATTTCCATACTTTAAAAATAATAAACCATCTATGAGTCCTAATATCAAAACCAGAGAAAGACATTACAGGAAAAGAAAACTATAGATCATAGCTTTTATGAATATAGATGCAAAAAGCCTCAAACAATGTTAGCAAAGAAAATATAGCAACATATAAAAAGAATGATACACTATGATCGAGTGGAGTTTATCCCAGGAATGCAAGGTTGGCTTAACATCTGAAAAGCAGTAATGTGATACACCATATAAACAGAATAAAGGAGAAAAACCACATGATCATACCAAAAGATGCAGAAAAAACATTTGACAAAATTCAACACCACTTCATGATCAAAACACTCAATAAATTAGGAATAGAAGGAATCTTCTTCAACTTGACAAGGAGCATCTAGGAAAAAAACTACAGCTAACATCATATTTAATGATGAAAGACTGAATGTTTCTCTTTAAGGTCAGGAAAAAGACAGGCTGTGTGCTCTGCCACTTCTGTCCAACATTGCACCAAGTTCCTAGGCCAGGAAATTAGGAAAGAAAGTAGAATTTTCTCTATTTTTAGATGACATGATCTTATATATAGAAAATTCTAAACAAACTCTTAAAACTAATAAATGAGCTTGGCAAATGGCAGCATGTAAGATTAATGTACAAAAAACAGTTGTATATCAATACACAGCAATGAAAAATCAAAAAATGAGATCAAGGAAATGATTCCATTTATAATAGCATTTAAGAAAATAAAATATTTAGGAATAAACTTAACATAGTAGTGCAAAACATAGCCACTGAAAACTACAAAACATTGTTGAAAGAAATTAAAGACCTAGGTAAGAAAGAAGAAAGAAGACCTAAATAAACAGAAAGATAACTCCTGTTCATATATTGAAAGATCAAATATTGCTAAAATAGCAATAGTATTCAAAGCAATCTATAGATTCACTTAAATCCCTAACAAAATTCTAGCTGTTACAGAAATTGACAAGCTGATCCTAAAATTTGCAGAGACATAAATGATTCAGAATAGCCAAAACAGTCTTGAAAAAGAACACAGTTGGAGTTCTCACACTTCTTAATTCCAAAATTTACTACAAATCTACAGTAATCAAGACAGTGTAGTACTGGCATAAAGATAGCTATATAAACCAAGTGACTGAAATCCAGAAATAACTGTCATATTTACAATCAACTGATATTTGACTGGGTTGCTAAGACTTCATTAGGGGTAAGAATAGGTTGGGGTTTGGGTTTTTGTTTTTGTTTTTAACAAATGGTTCTGGGGCACCTGGGTGACTCAGTTGGTTAAGTGTCTGCTTTCAGCTCAGGTCATGATCTTAGAGTCCTGGGATCGAGCCCCACATCCGGCTCCCTGCTCAACGGGGAGCCTGCTTCTCTTTCTCCCTCTGTCCCTCCCCTTGCCCGTGCTCTCTCGTGCTCTCTCTCTCTCTGTCAAATAAACAAATAAAATCTGTAAAAAATAAAATAAATAAATAAATAAATAAACAAACAAACAAATGGTGCTGGGACAAGTGGATATCCACATGCAAAAGAATGAAGTTGGACCCCTACCTTATAGAATATACAAAGTTAAGTTAACATATTACAAAGACCTAAATGTAAGAAATAAAACAAATACTAAATATAAAAAAATAAAGCTTTTATAAAAATGTAGAAGAAAATAAAAGTTTTAGAAAAATTGTTGGAAGAAAACATAAGCATAAATCAATGTGATCTTGGATTAAGTAATGGTCTCATATATAACATCAAAATCACAAGCCACCCACCCACCCACACACACACAAAACAAATGGGACTTCGGTAAAATTAAAAATTTTTGTGCTTCAAAGGACACCATCAAGAAAGTGAAAAGACAACCAATGGACTGGGAAAAAATATTTGTAAATCATCTATATCATAAGGGACTTGTATCTAAAATATAAAAAGGAATTTAACGACTCAATAATAAAAGACAAACCAATTTAAAAATGAGCAAAGAATCTGAATAGATAGTGCATCATAGAAAATATACAAATGGCTAATAAACACATGAGAAGATTCTTAACATCATTAGCCACCAGGGAAATGCAAATGAGAACCACAATAAGACAGCACTTCCACCCAGTAGGATAGCTAATATAATAATTAAAAAAGCAGGTAATAATAAATTTTGGTGAAAATACGGAGTAAGCAGAACTCTGTGACACTGCTGGAAGGAATGTAAAATGGTGTAGCTGGTTTGAAAAACTGGCGGTTCTTTACAGGGTAACATATGTTGCCACATGATCTAGTAATTGTGTTACTGAGTATATACCTAATGGAAGATGAAAACTCATAAAAATTATACATGAATTTTTATAGCAGCATTGTTCATAATAGCCAAAATATGAAGACAACCTAAATGTCCATGAATGGATGAAGATACCCAAAATGTGACAGAGCAATACAATGTAAAATTATTGAGCAGTTAAAAAGGAATGAAGTAATGGTGCGTGCTACTACATGGATGAACCTCAAAAGCATTTAAGTGAAAGAAGCCATTACAGAAGACCACATACTACATGGTTCCATTTAACTGAAGCGTCCAGAATAGACAAATCATTATGATAGCAGGTAGATCAGGGTTTGCCTAGGGCTCCGGGAGTGAAGGGGAAATGGGTAGTGACTGTTAATGGGTATGTGGTTTCTTTTTGGTGGATGAAAGTGTTCCAAAACTGATTATAATGGTGTTTGTATATCTTTCTGAATACGCTAAAAACCATTGAATTATACACTTAAAATTGGCAAATTATATAGTATATGCATTATACCTCAGTAAAGTTACAAGAAATAAAATATTTGTGTGTGTGTGTGCGTGTCCCAGTGTTTGTTTCTCTGTCAAACAAGGAGCTGAGACACATGGTTGACAGTTTTCTTCCATTTCCACTAGTCTACAATTCCATGGTTTTGTGATTACCAACAGACATCAATATTGAACACATACGGTGTTTTGAATGATGAATGATTTTTAATAGTTCTAATTTTTAGAAGTTTCTAGAATATAAATAACAAGCCAATGATTGTTCCATTTATGAACTCACAGAGTAAAAGCCACCGCTTTCTTGTACCATTTGAAGGGTCACCACTGCTATATGTATTAAGTCTCAAGATAACTAGATTTCTATATTAGCTTGAGTAAGGAAAATACTATACCTAATTTCAAATTTTTCATCAGCTGACGTTATTAAAAGTTGTCTCTTAGTTCCACTGCCTGAGCAGCACATTTGATATTTGATTGATCAAGCACTAGAAAAGCAAATTGAATCAAAACGTAATGTCCTTTGGGGAACAGGCAGATAAAAAGTTTGCAGACCTTACAAATCAAAGGTATATAGAGCAGTGGTGGTGATTAGAATTAACAGATTGTGATTGGACCCAGACCTTCAATCACGCTTCTTGAACAAATACTTTTTTTTTTTTTTTACAAATATCTATGACCACTAAATGACAAAAACCAGACAACACAAGCCAATATGAAGTTCAAAATGTAGTCAGCTTCCAAGGATTAAAACAATGATTTTCATCATGCAGCTGTTCTGGCTTACGCTAAGGTAGAAGAAAGCAGGCTCCTCTAGCTATTTGGGGCTTAGAGAGGGTCCATACGATGAGTGGGGTTGATAGATGAGCTTCCTATAGCACAATTTCTAAGAATGTCTCTCGTTGGTGGACTTTGGGAACCAATAGAAGAAGTTGGCTGGTCCAACACAGAACAGTAAGAGAAGTGGCTTTCTTAAGCCAAAGACATGGGCTCACCACCACTGGAAGTGGTGGCATCAATAGTGAACAAGGTTCTGCAGAAAATGTCGTCTTTATGTGAGTCATCTGAAAGCTGAGGGTCACCAAAGTCTATTCAGAAAGGCACCACAAACAGGCAGTAACACTCACTGCCACATCCTCTTCGGATGTGAGAAGCGTTCTGTGTAGTTATCCAGAACTATGGCCATAATTAAAATAAATGCCACTTCCAAAAACAGAGATAGTTAGAAGGACAAAGACATAAGCAAATTAATTTAAAAGGGACTTCTTTGGAGTTAGAGGGGCAGAAACAAGTATAGATTAAAACCAAACAAGAAGGGAACAGACAAAAGAACATGTAGAATTTTAGAGCTAGATGGAACTTGATTATCTTACCATGTTTTGTGTTAGTCAGGATAAGATAAGCTATACTGAGATAACAAACTCAGAAATCTCCGTGGCTTAACACAATAAAAGTTTGTTTCTTAGTTTTGTTTAGTAGACACTTTCATTCATCTGATCATTCAAGCTCTTTCCACATCTGGCTACAGCCATAGCCTCCAAAGTTGGTATGGCAAGAGAACAGAAAGGTGGGGAGGGCATGCTGGCTTTTCCCGGAAGAGACACATAACCTGTGTTCACGTTTCATTGGCCAGAATTCAGGCACACGACTCCCACCCAACATCAAGGAAAATGGGGAAATGCTGCTTCTCTGTGAAACAGTAACGCAAAACATAACACTGTTTCCAGGCCACTATTATACACCCCTGTCTTCCCAATTTTTGCCATACTCCATTACCTCTTGAATTGGCTTACTAATTTAAGTGAATTCTAAATCAATTCACTTAAAAAAACCTACTTACCATTAAATAATCTACTAATTAGATTATAATATAATTTCAGCTGGTTTGATATAATAATTACATATTTTTCTGGTGTGCGTTAAAATCAATACAGACTTACTAAGTATATGTCATGGTAAGTCTAAAATCATCTCCTATATTAGCAACAGTAGGCAAAACACTTTAGAAAAAACTAATCTAATCCTCCTATTTTAAGATGAGAAAACCGAGGCCCAGAAGATGACCCAAGTCCTCCCCCCCAATCACATGGGAAGCTGAATGACAAAGCCAGAATTAGAGTCTAGATTTCCTTTCTGCTATACCATGTTTCCAATACTCGAAGTTTGTGGGAAAAGGATGTGGGCACTAGAAAAACAAACTGAGTCACTGCAATTAGGGGAATAAAAAAGAACACAGGCACAATGTACAAATACCTTAAAGTTAAAAAATATATATATATAGGAAGAGTTGTGAGGCTGCAAGGCAGGTGGGGTCTCAGAAAACATGACTCACACAAATCAGCAGATCTGGGTGCATGACTATCTAAAGGCTTCTGAGAAGACGGTTTTCTGAATTACTTAGACTCACTGATTTATAAATAATGTCTAGAAATTTTATGCTACTTAAAGTCGATTATAGAATAGAGTTCTACCCTATCCAGCTCTAGACACTGAAAGTGTACAACACAGATAAATTCTTTTTTAAAAAAGACTTACTGAGGTATAACATAAAATAAACCAGCATAAAACAAAATTGGCATAAGATAAACATTAAAATTTATGTTTGATAAGTTTTCAAATAAGTATGCACCCATGAAATCATGATGAAAATCAAGATGATGAACATAGTTATTAGACCCTAAAATTTTCTTGTGCTCTTTGTAATCCCCTCTCAATCTTCCCCACATTCTCCCCATTCCAAGGCAACAACTATTCTGATTTCTGTCACTATATATTAGTTATAATATAGGAATTTATATAAATGGAATCATAGAGTATGTACTGTTTTTCTTTTGTAGCTGCTTTCTCTCAGCATAATAATGTTGAGATTCATCCATGATGTTACATGTATGAAAGGTTCACTCCATTGTATTGCTGAGAATGATTGCATTACATGGTAATACCACACTTGGTTTATCCATTCATCTGTTGGTGGGCATTTGAGTTATTTACAAATAACGCCGTTGTGAACATTTGTGTACAGTCTCTGTATGGGCATTTCTTTTGGTGATATACCTTAAAGTAGAACAGTTGGGTCATAGAGTGAACGTATAATTGACTTTCAGAAACTGACAAATTGTTTTCCAAAGTGGCATCCTACTTTCCAGTCCCATCCATGAGGCAGGAACATTCCAATTGCTCTACTTGGTACGGTTAATCTTTTAAAAATTTTGGCCATTCTAATTGGTATGTAAAGATAGTTCATTGTGGTTTTGTTTTAATTTTCTAGTGGCTGATGGTATTGAATAATCATCATTTTATGTGCTTTTTTGCTACCTGTATATCTTTTTGGTAAAGTGTCTGTTCAAGGGGTGCCTGGGTAGCTCAGTCAGTTAAGCATCTGCCTTCAGCTCAGGTCATGATTGCAGGGTCCTATGGTAGAGCCCAGCATCGGGCTCCCTGTTCAGGAGGGAGCCTGCTTCTCCCTCTCCTTTTGCCCCTCCCACCCTGCTCATGCTCAATCTCTCTCAAATAAATAAATAAAATCTTTAAAAATATAAAGTGTTCAAACTTCTTGCCCAATTTTTAAATTGGATTGTTTTTATATTACTGAGTTTTGAGAGTTCTTTATATACTTAGGATACAAGCCCTTTGGCTTCCATCAAAAAGCAGAAATTCTTAATTTTGATAAAGTCTAATTTATCAAATTTTTTTCTTCTGTTATGAATTGTGCTTCTGTTGTCATACCTGAGAACTCTTTACCTAATCCAAGCTCGCGAAGATTTTCTTCTGGAAGTTTTACAGCTTTAGGTTTTACAAATAGCTCTCTGATCCAGGTTCAGTCAATTTTTGTATATAGTGGGAGGTATGAACTGAAGTTATTTAATTTTTTTCGTATACGGATATACAACTATACAAGTACCATTTGTCAAAAACACTGTCCTCTCTCTACTGAATTGCCTTCATACGCTTGTAAAAAATCAGTTGTCCATACACATGTGGATCTATTTCTGTATTCTCTATTCTGTTGCACTGATGTATATGTTCATTTCTACATCAATGTCACACAGTTTTGATTACCATTGCTTTAGGATCAATCTTGAAAGATAATGTAAGTTTTTAAACTTCATTCTTCTTTTTAAAGATTATTTTGGTTATTCGAGGTCCATTGCATTTCCATATGAGTTTTAGAAATTCATAATGCTAAAAATGCCTGCTGGGGTTGTGATTGAGATTGCACTGAAATTATAGATCAATTTGGGGCGCATTTACATTAACAAAAGTGAACATTTGACACGGGTACATGGTATTTCTCTCAATTTATTTATATCTCCTTTCTTTCAGCAGTGCTTTGTCATTTTCAGTGTATAGGTCATATACATCTTTTGTCAGATTTATACTCAAGTACTTTTGATATTGTTGTAAATTGTATTTTTTAAATTTAAAAGTTCAATTTTCTATTCCTATTATATAGGAATATAATAGACTTCCATAGATCTTATATTCTACAATTTTGCTAAATTCGTTAGTTTTAGAAGCACTTTTGTCAATTTTGTAGGATTTTATTGATAGACACTGTACTATTAATAGCTTCATTTCTTTCTTTACAATCCGGATACTTTTTAATTTATTTATTTTTCCTTATTTCACTGAATGGATACTCCAGTACAATATTGACTAGAAGTCATGAGAGGGTACATCCCTGCCTTGTTCCTAATCTTGGGAAAGCATTCAGCCTTTTGCCATTTAAGTATGATGTTAGGTATATATTTTACATAGTTGCTATTTCAGGTTAAAATTTTCCTCCATTCCTAATTTTCTGACAGTTTTTATCAGGTATGGATGTTGGACTATGTCAAATGCTTTTGTACACGTATTGAAGAGATCTTTATAAAAGAATCTGTTAATACGGTTAATCACATTGATTGATCCTCATATGCTAAACCAACCTTAAATTCCTCGAATGTAATATTTTTAATATATTGTTACACTTACTTTTGTGAAATCCTGAGGATTTTGGATCAATATTTATATATAGTATTGGTAGTAATTTTCTTTTCTTTTATTACTTTGTTTCATTTTGGTGTCAGGGTAATGCTGGCCTTACCAGGATGAGCCAGGAAGTATTATATATTTAATTTTCAGGAAGATTTCATGTAGAATTATTATTTTTTCTTAAATATTTGGTAGAATTCCTCAGCGAAGTTGCCTCAGCATGGAGTTTTCTTTGTGGGAAGGCTCTTAACAAATTAGAGTACTTTAATAAATATTGAGTTATTCAGGTTATCTATTTTTTTTGAGTGAGTTTAGCAGTATGTATCTTTCAAAGAGAATGTCTGTTTTATCTAAGAAGTCAAATTTATTACCATAAAGTTATTCTAATATATCCTAATTTCCCTTTTAATATCTGTGGAATGTATGATGATATCCCCTCTCTCAATCCTAATATTAGCACTTTTCATCTTCTCTATTTTTATCCTATTAATTTGGCTAGAGCTTTATCAATTTTTATTGATATTATAACAGGTAATCATTATGATACTGAAATGGCTTCTTGATTTCCCTATTTTCTTACTATAACTCTAGTTCCCATATCTAGTGTCCCCATACTACAAAGAGATGGTCTTTCTTCAAGGATAAAATCCAAACTCAAGGTCACATGTAAGACCCCCTCTGACATCCTGCAGTTGCTTACGCTCTAGTTATAACTACTGATAATTTTCTTAGTATGCCAAACATGTAATATCTTTGTGTTTTACACATGCTATTTCCATCTTTCCCTCTTCTTTCCATTGCTCCTGGTAATTCTTTAAAATTCGTCTTTAGAATTACTTTTCTCCAGTATGACTTCTTTGGTTACCCCTTACCCCTCCCCCACCTGGTTGGGGTTTGCCGCTCAGTATTTCCCTAGCACGTCATGCATATAACTACAGAACTTACCACGTTTATATTATTGATGCTCTGTTTACTTATCTGTCTCCTCAACTAGACTGTAAACTCCTAAGTGCAAGAAGTGCCTCATTCATCTTTGTGTCCTCACTGCTCAAGTCAATGACTCTCACAGAGTTGGAGCACAATAATAAGCCAAAATTGAGCAGTGTTGTTCAGTTCAGTGGTTCTCAAAGTGTGCTCGCTGGATCAGCAGCATCAGTATCACCCGGGAACTTGTTAGAGCTATAAATTCTTTGTCCCATCCAGCCTTACTGAATCACTCTGAATTACTCTGGAAGTGAGACCCACCAATCTACAGTTAATAAGCCCTCCAAGAAATTGTTGCTAGGGTTTGAGAATCATTGATTTAGTAGGAAATGATGGGGGAATCAGCAAGATCCTGTTTGAATCCTAACTATGTCAAATTCTTTGACCTGGAATAGCTTACTTAATCTTTTTAAAGCCCCAGTTCCCTCATATGTAAAAAGGGGACAGTATGAGCTATTTTCTAGGATTAAAATTTAAATGAGATCTAAAGTGTCTAGTATAATAAATGACCCATGGTATGTGCTCAATAAATAACTATGAACAGTAGTTAATAAAATAATAATACAATGATTTGTACCTGATGGAAACAGAAGACTTGTGCTATGCCTCTCTCTGTATATTATTTTGATCTAAATGGAGAGAAAAACAGATATAGGAAAGTAGAAAAAAATTATTCTTGGAACCAGAATTACCAAAGACACAGCAGAATCAATGGGGGGGGGGAAGGGAAAAGAGTAAGGGAGACAGATTTATTCTAGGAGGAGAAAAATCTGATGGAATTATTATTTGAAAATGTGCTACCCATATTTTGCAATAAAATTCCAAACTACAGTTTTTTGCTTGGTGGGGAGAGTCAGTCATATTCAAAGTCTGAGTGGAACTTAATTTGGAAATTATCATCTTCTTTCAGTTATAGCACTCTTATTGAACACAGGTGCTAGATACTGGGATACAGAGAGAAGGCCAGAGTATTCCCCACCTAAACTAAGCTGGGTCTAGTGGCGATGTCTGAAACAGATTAAGCAGATAATTTCTTTCGGGATTTTAAATACTTTATAATGGGAGGGATGTAAAGAGGAAAACCTGTTTGGGCAGCTAAGAAGGCCCTCAGTGTTTAGTTTATCTGTGAACAAAGAGAAAGAGATTTCTTTCAGCATCAGCATTATTTAAGTGGGTATTTCTCCTGGGATTTGTGGCTCTGATTTTGTTGGTACTTTCATCACCCTGGGTCTGTTATATACTTCCAGACACACACCAGCAAGATGGTAGAGAAACCAAACAAACTGTGTTTTGTTTTTTGGCGTGGCAGAGGTTTAAATTTGATTCAATGCTCCCAACATGTGTTATACATTCATGGCACTATGCTAGGGAATGCCAAAGATGAATAAAATGTAACCTCTGTCCTGAGATAGATGCATGTTCATTTAATAGTGACACATTTTTATAGCTCTTTATACTTGACAAACCACTTTCACAGAAATGATCTTAATTGAGCTTTACAGTAGCCTTATGAAGTAAATACACTAAGTATTATTGGTCCATTCTACAGATGGACAATCTGAGTAAAATTACGCCTCTCATTTGTCTGGAGACTTATACCACGGTAACTCCATCCTCTATCTTCCTGCCCTAGTGCATCCATCATCACCAAGTGGTATTGATTCTACCACCTAAATGTCTCTGAAATTTTTGCTTCCCTACTATTTCCACCACTGCTGCCTTAGTTGAAATAAGCTCATCTTTTCTTGCCTGGGCTATTTCAATAACCTCCTAATTGGTCTCCCTGCCTACGAGTTCTGCCCACTCCAATCTGCCACCAGAATTATCTTTCAAAAACAGAAATGATTATGCCACTCAGCTGAAAAACCCTTGCTGGCTTCCCTATCCATCAAAATAAGTTTCAAATTCTGCAGCGTGGCACAAAGCTACTTCACAAGTTTACCCCAGCCAACCTTCCAAACCTCATCCTTGTTGTCCGTCAACTCTGACCTCGAGTCCTCTCCACACGGATCAAATGCTTTAGCCATGCTGAGTTTATGCTCTTTCAAGCTACCATATCTCTGTCTCTCAAGACCAAGCTCTCAAGATCAAGCTCAAATGTTACCGACTCTGAGAACCCTTCATGACCACCATTGTCTTATTTGGTCGTTCCTTGCTTTGTGATTCTGGACCACTTGCATTTTCTGTTTTCTGATTTATCACAATGTAGTATGACTGCTTTTTGCTCAGGCATTACACTGTAAATCTGGAGGGAATGGTTACATTTTAATTACCTGTGAAGGAATCCTGAAGACTTTGGTGCTAATGGGGAGAATCCTTGCTAGGGTTGCCAAATTAATCAACAGAATGCCCAGTTAAATTTGAGTGTCAGATAAATAATGAATGATTGTTTGGTATAAGTATGTCCCAAATATTGCATGAGATATGCTTATACTAATATTTAAAAAATCTGAAATTCAAATTTAACTGGCTATTCTGTAGTTTTCTTTGCTAAATCTGGGAATCCTTATTCCTGGGGATCTAAAATCCAGCTTCTATACCCCCCCCCCCAGAAGCTTACCACTGCTACAGTTGCCATGTCTAGTAAAAACTGAAGCCGTAATTTCTGCCCCACCCTCACAGAGCTTCCCTTTCAGTAAAGAAGTCACAAAACTATTTCTAGAATCAATTACTAAACACTGAAAAGCTATGCCCTTTTGACAAACACTGGCATGTTAAACTACATGTTTAAGGGCACGTCTTAGAATTCATCCTCTGGGAGAAAATAAATCCAGTTTTTTCAGTTGTCTGATTCTAAGAGTATATTGAAAGGGAGTCTGGAAAGCTTAGTTGAAATGGCTTGGTTGCACTCTTCATCAAACCACCACAATATTGAGATTAGTGTAACCTTGGTAAAATTGCTTAACTCTTCTTTACTTCCTATTAAAAAGTGTGCGTGGGGAGGGAGCTTGTGGGGCAAGGAGAGTAACCAAACTCTCTTGTGTAATGAAATGACTGTCAAGCTGAAAGTGTAACTTCATAATATGCATTCAGATAAGGGCAGAGGCAAAAGTCAGGTCAGGAGCATTCCCAAGTTTTCAGTTCTCATTGCAGAATGCACAAGCCTGGAATTGGAGCCAGGCGATTGCAAAAATGATTCCAGATCTGCATGGTAACAATTTAGACTAACTTCCACTCCTGCCTGAAATTTAGCAGCAGAGGAAGTTCTTTTTCTGGCTGTCTGCCTTCTCCCCGCCTCCCCCATCCCTCAGTACCTCAGGCAGCTCACTCCCCACATCTGTTTCCAAGCCTTAGAGAGTTGGGTCACAGCATGGCGCAATAGGCAACATTAGCAGGCAGCATGAATCAGTGGTAAACCTTTGATTTTAATTCCTCGCCTCTCCTCGAGAGGAAGTGTGGTCTAGTGGTTAACCCACTAAAAAAGCATCTAGGAGGCAAAATTCCCGGTCTTCTCCATCTCTGTGTTCTGGTCTTGTTCGGACAACTTGTCCATCAGATGGATTTTTCCTTTTTCCTGACTCTTTGCACTACCACGTTTTTCCCTGAAATGACTTCATCGGAAGACTCACTTGGGAAACTCGTTAAATGGTTCCTGAGACCCATCCCAGAATCTCCCAAGGAAAGTCCTAGGAATTTCTATTTTTAACAACTGCTGCAGATAAGTCTTCATAATCAGATTCAGCCCCATGGTAGACTGGTTACCCATGACACAAATGACAAAAGTGAGCTGAAGGAAGGGACAGTGGGAGAGTGCAGGTGGAAAAAGCATGTCTGCCATAGGCTTTGCTTGTACAACCTCACGGGCCATAAAAAAGGCAAAGGACGAGGAATAAAAAGGTGCAGATTCTAGTTCTCGCTCTACACAACTCGAGTTGTGTGAGCTTGGGCAGGTCAGATAACCTCTCCTGATTGCGTTTTCATGGTTTCAAAAATAAAAGTGATTAGATCATCTCTTTCGGTTCTGTGATTCAATGAATTATTTCTGCGATTTCACAGAAATGCCAAGATGGACTCAGAAAAGCTCTTTTCCTGAAAATGACAGTGGGTACAGTCACAGAGGTGTGGGCTGGCTTGTTTGGGGTTGTGGGCAGACAATGGAAATAAGTGGCAGCCGGGGGGGGTTTGGGGCCTCGGCCACAAGGAGTTTTCTCCCGGACTTCCCGCCTTGAGGCTCTGCAGCTGGCCTATTTATGCAAAGGCTTTGGCTCCTCTTCCCTTTTAAAAGCATTTCTGATTCGTAGATTCCCCCAGGAGCAGAGATTCATCGTTTCAGGGAGAACTTGCACAGGCTTTCCTGAAAGGAAGAAAGGAGGGAGGAAGAGGAGGGTTTGGACAGATTAGCGAGTGGGGTAGGGTTGCCAAAGAAGTGAGTCTCAAGTACATGATTAACACAGACCCATCGCATCATTAGCTCTGACTATGCCCAGCAAAACCCTCTGCCCTACTTGTACAATGCCTAGAAGTGTGTTCCGTTAGCGGACTGGACAGCCGCCTACTCATCTGCCTCTGGAGCATCTGGGCATTCTTCCACCCAGCACAAGTTGGGGGTGAGATGGGGGGGAGTCTTGGAAGTCACAAGTGAGTCATGATGGTAGGAAAAGGATGTCTTACTGAGCCAACGCAGAACTAGCTTCCTAGAAACATCGTGACAGGCCCCATAAAGCCCACGGTTTGGTTCTAATTACAGCATGCCCACATTTGAGCATTTTCACAGTCTTCCCATGGCAACAACAGGGTTTCTGAGGAAGAGGACTTTGACTCAAATGTGCTCCCTACTTCTAATAGTGGGAGCTAGTTGGACTTTCAAAAAAAAGTTATTTTTGCAGTTTCACAAAGGAGATATTATTGGCTTGCCTATGCCTATTAACACATCTATAAACTGGAGTTAAGCACATTGTACTCTACAAAAAGGGCAAAATGAGCTACATAAAATTAAAAAGATATTTTTTAAAGGGCAAGATGAACAACGTGAAGAAAATCAGAAAAAAGAGAAACCTCAAATAAGTGGAATTATTTCTCCCCACAACTTGAGACAAATGGCAAACTGGAAAAAAAAGAGAGAGAGAGAGAGAGAGAGACAAGGATTTAAAAAGCAACTTTAAAAGGATGCTATAAATGACTCGTTTATGGTACTATTGCCTATACTTCTTGATTCTATTAAACAATGACTGCTTTTCCTGGGGACAATCGCAGAGCACAACATGGGTCTTTGAAAAATCAAGTTATGTTCAAGTGTGATTTAGTATCATGGTATTTTCTTCTGTTCAAAAATCTTTGAAAATTGCTAATTCTGGAAAACTCACTAAGGCCAACTTTTAATTACATCCCAGCTCTTGATCATTTTAGGTAAATAAAATGTTTATTTTTATCACTCCATTCTTTCCCACTTTTCATTATTTAGATACCAGAGATACTAGTCAGAACCTGGGAGGCTGAAGATAAAACCTTTCCGTTCTCCAGTAAAACAGATTCCAGGGCTGATTAACTGGATCTAGGGGAGATCATGAGGAAAGAGGGATTTCCTAGGCTACCCTGGAGATGGAGCTGAGAAACAGTGTGTGCACCTGCTTGGAGCCAGCTTGGGGCTGGCTGGAAATTCTTTTAACATTTGTAAAAGCTGGCATATGTGGCATTTGGAAAAGGAAGAGAAGTACCGCCTATCATTTTTGCAAGATTATCAAATGAGGCTTCACTCTGTAAATCTCAGCAGTTATGAAAGTTGGCGTGGTCTTTAAACCCCACCACAGGAAGTAGGGATGATCAGAAAACATGTTGGCAATTTTTGAAATTTTCCAGAAGTATAAGAGATTCTCTTCCTGTATAAACAATGATGACCTCAGGTTTAGTAACTTCTTAGGAAACGATTAAGACAAAAGATAAACACTTTCCTCAATACCTCTTACTTTCTTCAGAGAAATTCTTGAAATTTTATACAATGAATTCAGGAAGTTATTATAGCTTATTTTTATGGCAAATGAAGTAATAATATATGCATGTTTTCTTCTCAGTTTTTAGCATATTTACTTATTTTTATAATAAAATATCTTTTACCAAAACTGGGGCAAGGTATTGAATATAGAAAGCAGTCATGTTTTGAGGAAGGACCCAAATAGATTGTGGATATTATAATTACTAAAGTAGTCAATAGTATCTGGCAAAACAAAATATAACAGTAGCTAATTTTTATATAATTGATATGGCATACTATGTGTCCGGCATTGCTTTAAGTATTTTTGAAAAATTACCTGTTGCTGTAGTTAATTCTCTCAACAACCTTCATTCCCCATTCACAGATGGTAAAATTGAAGCCAGAGAGGTATGTACTTTGCCTTAGGTCACCAGATAATAAGTGGAGGAGCAGGAATACAACTGTGGCAGTCTATCTCAAGTCTGGATTCTTAAGTGCTATGCGATATTGCCTCTTTGAACAATGACTGAGGGCCCTTATAGAAAATAAAGTGACTTGGAATGTGTTCAAAAGATTCAAACCTTTGAAAGTTAGCCCCTATCTCAGCCTAACACTTCTGCAAAATCGTCAGCCTGAGGAATGTGCTTCTTGTGTCAGTATGAGGAGTTCTTTGGTGGGCCTGTCAAGTACCTGTCTCTGAGAAATTACTTGAATGAGTTTTAAGAGAATAAAGACCAGTAGATGAAAAGTTCATCTTTTTTGACAACTGCAATGTTGTGCCTATGAAGGGTCATCAAGGTGCATTTCCTGTCTATAAGGAACTTGTGGTTTGATAAGACAAAGGTAATTATTGACATTTGATAAATCTTTACTGCAATGCTGCTATCTAGAGGGTATATAAAGATAAGGAAGCCATGATACTTACTGCAAGATGGTTGCAGCCAGGATGGGGATATGGCCCATCACCACAGGGTGTGTTTGATGCCATAGTAGGTGAAAGAGAAGGATGTCATGAGAGCAAGAAAGGGCTTCTCACCCAGGCAGAGAATTCCAGGATGGCTTCTCCTAGGACGGGATGCCTGACTGAAATCCTTTAAACTCCTGTTTCCCATTTCCACATTACTTCTCACCTGCTCAAGCACATTTGAATTTAAAAGGACTAACTTTAAGGATACCATCTGAAGGGGAGTGGGACGTATAGGCTTCCAGTTATAGAATGAAGAAGTCACAGGGACGAAAGGTACAGCATAGGAATATAGTCAATGGTGACAGATGGTGGCTACATACACTTGTATGAGCACAGCATAATGAATAGAATTCTTGAATCACTGTGCTGTACACCTGAAACCGATGTAATATTGTGAGTCAACTGTACTTCAATTTAAAAAAGGATGAGATTTGTTCTTATTCCCTCATGATATATCTTCCTTTCCATTAACACCTCCAGACTAAATGCTGGGATTATTCTCAATAGAATATGGCTAAGAAGCCTTGGACAACTTCTTGTACAGTGGACAGGACCAGGACAGCTGATTGTCCAGACTGGATTCTTTTTGCATCTGATGCTCCCCATGTGCTTTGAGACAGGCTGTCTTAGCCTCCCATGCAGGTAGACCTCTTGGTTACTGACAACTTACTTGAGCTCTATCCTAGTGTTGAGCTTTCCTGTACTTTTGCCTTTGTTGCCTTTTAATATCCCAATATATCTCCCTCTCTTATTTCTTCCCCTTCAGTTTTCCCTCCCTTCCCCTACTGTCCTCTGCACTATTCCTTATGTTCCACATATGAGTGAAACTGTATGATAATTCTGGGAAACAAACTGAGGGTTGCAGAATAGGAGGTGGGTGGGGGGGATGCAGCAACTGGGTGATGGGCAATAGGAATGGCACGTGATGAGATGAGCACTGGGTGTTATACGCAACTGATGAATCATTGAACATATGTCAAAAACTAATGATGTACTATATGTTGGCCAATTGAATTTAAATAAAAAATATTCCAATTATCTCTATGACCTGACTTCTGCTTCCTTGCTTGGTTCCTGTGTATCTCTGACCTTCGATTTATGTTTTCTTTTGGACTTGCTAAATCATGTTGAGACATCTTTAGCTTTAGATGTACTTCTGCCTCTTGGTTCACACACTTCATGTTTCTTGCTTTGTGCACTCATATATTGAACTAGTTCAGTTAGGAATTAGAATCTTGGCAGGGATAGAATCAGTGCTAGATACTCAAGAATTAGAGCCCAAAGTAAAATACAGAAATCTAAATGCTAACCTGAGAGAAAAGTGTTCTCAAAAACTTTGCCCCTTAACTTTGATGATTGTTACATATGGACACATAGCCTTTTGATGAAAAAGGAATGCCCTAGACTCAAGTAGGCAATTTTAGTTGACAGTTATGTGCATTCTTTAGCTTTAAACAAAATTAACAGTGACGTGTGAACATACAAGATGATGTCAGGCTGCTATCACCAGATGCTCTTAACCCATTGCCAAAATCTGCTGTGAGTTCCATAGTGGGTATGTTTAAAATTCTTCAGTGTGCTACATAAAAGACTTTATTTGAAGACTTGAAGAAGGACCCCAGGGCCAAAGATCAAGAGATGGCAAGGTTGGGAAACCAAATATTGCCTTTCCTTCTTTTCTTGCTCTTGAACTAGTTTTCTCTCTCTGGAATCTTCTCTACAGTCACCATCTTCCCATCAAGCAGTGACAACATAACCATTATTGCACACCGTGTATGGAGGAAGACATGGATAAAACTTGGCATCAGAAAAACCGACTGAGATGCAAAAACAAAAAAATTAAAACTTGTGTCCTCCTCTCTAACTTTATTGTGCTACGGAATACATAAACACTCGAGGGGGACATTTTGGAAAGAGTGTATGAGGCAGTTTATGAACTGAAGTCAGTAGGGCAGTATTTCTGACTCTTTTAATGGGACTTCTGCATCAACATAGGACAATTTGGTAACTTAAAATGCAAATTTCTGGGCTCTACCCCAGGTCTAACTAATCAGAATCAAGCCCAGGAAATCTGCATTTTTAACAAGCTTTCAATGTGATCATATGGGTCATCTGGGAACCATTACTCTAGGACCACGCTTAAAATAAGCATTGTAATTGTAGTCAAATAAAATCACACCTGGTTCCAAGTAAATCAATTTAAACTCTTTGACTAGCATTATAAGGAACAGAAGGGGGTGGTGTGGTTCTTAAAAAGAATTAAGTGGAAAAGGATCTTTTTATGATAGGGAGAAAAGAGGACAGCCCTTTTATGGTCTCAGTGGCATCACAGCAACGCATAGATTGTTCCTCCTCTGCCTGTGGAGAAAGAAAGCAAAAGCTAAGATAACTAGACCACCTGTGGTCATGACCCAGCAGAGCATGACCTTCTGCTAAAAGATAAGCAAGCCTCATATGGAGCCAATTCAAGAGCATTTTGTTTTACCCCAAAAAAGGATTCAGTGTATGTTGATGGCAATTACCAATTAGCCAAGCAGAGAAAACCAGGGTAAATGAAATGATGATGGTTCTCAACCTTTCTGTGTGCTCTGCACATGTTTGGAATACTAGAATTTTTGGTAGTGCACTTGAAGGAAATAAAACATTTGGAAGACCAAGGGCCAAGTCTGGATGCCCGAAAAAGCCCCACAGCTACTACTATCTTCTCCCCTGCCTAACCTCCACTCCACTATGTGGGCACAATGGTTCAGTGCCCTTTCTGGGCTGTCTTTAGGATCAGCTTGACACCATACCATGCCATGCCTCTTACCGGTATAGCTACCTTTTCACTGTTTCGCAGAACATGTTCAACATAATGACATCGGACAAACATCACCATAGTACCCTGACACAGTTAGTAATAGCCCAAATAAAATAGCATTTAAAAATTTTAAAGACCAGCCGCTAAGAATGAAGTACTGATAGATGCTATAACATGGATGAACCAGGAAAACGTTATGCTGAGTAAAAGAGGCCAGACACAATAGGCCATATATTGTATGACTCCACTTACATGAAATGTTCGCAATAGGCAAATCAATAGAAACAGAAAGTAGATTAGTGGTTGAAGGAGGGAGGAATGGGGAGTGACTGCTAATGGACAGGAGACTCTTTTGGGGGTGATGAAAACTTCTAAAATTTGACAGTCGTGGTGCATTCAGTGTGTGAATTTTACGGTATGTGACTTTTGTAAAAAAAAAAAAAGCTGTTCTTGAAAAATAACTCAGAAATTTTTGAGGCTCCTGTGAAAATTTTAGCACATCAGTATGTGAGATAGGTTAAAATTGAATTAAGCAATTATCAAGTGATAAAATTGATAAAGTGCTGAAGTTTTAGTTAAATCTAGAGTCTTCTTTAAATCTTACCATATGTTGGATCTTTTTGATTATACGCGCAAGCATAACGGACAGCTACCACTTTTTAAAAAAATTGTTTTCATGTATAATACAAAATTTGAGAGGGCTTTGGTGCTAAACAAGATTAGGCCTTTTAGGAGGCAGATAATTCATAGTGATGATTAAGTTTAAATTAGAACTAGTGAGAAGGATGCCAAACTTTATCATTGGCATCCATTTCTTTTCAAAGTTGTTTCACAAGATAGTTCTCATACTCATTAGTGGTTAATCAGATTATTAAAGAGAGGTTTTTTATTAAATAAAAACATTAACTGTAAGAAGAAAATCTACTTTATCACTATCTCACATACAGTTTTGGTTGAATCTACACTAGTTCAAGTAGTCTTGTTGGTTGTAGGCGCATGGCAGAGTCAGGATTTGGGAAGAGGGTAATGAATTCATTTCAAAGACTGAATTGGTAAAACTGAATTATGAAGGTACAGTGTGTTACTTAATATTCAGTGCTTATGATCTAGACTAATGCTTCCGGTTGTTAGCAGTTTTTGTCAGGTGCCCTTTGTGAATGTGAATGAAGTTATGGACCCTTCCACTGAAAGGCACATATGCAGATGTCAATTTCTTTTCCACAGAATTTTTAGAAGAATCACTCTGAAGTCTGTTCATAAACTCTTTATCCCATGCTGAGAACTCCATGCCTATGTAAAGAATAGTTTAGTCCACACCAATGCTTATTTTGGTCAATTCAAGTTATTGTCAATGATTCCATATTTGTCAAGATGCAAATTTTCTTTTAATGCACTCACCCAGTATATTGGGCAATGGACAAAGTGTGCCACTTTTTAAAAAACTGTGTGAGATTATAAAGTATTCAGTCCCCACTTTCTGATGAAGCAGGAAGCTTCCCTTAATAAGTGGGAATGTTCTTTCTACTTACGCTTTAGTGAGCAGCTCTGCAAATAAACCTTTAAGTCGAATCTGAGACGTTTTCCAAATATGAGTGCTCCAAGCGTCCAGAGCATGCCCAGCCCCAACATACTGAGACTGAGGATCCAGAGAATTTGGGCAGTCACCGAGCTTTGGTCTGAATTCTCCACAAAGAAGCCTCAATGTTTTCACTTTGTTGACCATAAGTGATATATTTAGTTATCCAGAAGGGTAGTCAATCTGCCAGGGAAAATATCCTGAAGAAAATGAAGCGGGCAATTATGTCAGGCAGACCTAGGAGTTAGTGTGGATGGGGCTTGTTTTAAAACAGATTCCTAACTCAGTCAAAAAGTCTCATGTCCATGTGTTTTCCTGCGGAGAAACTTCCAAGGCGACGATGTGAAAGCTAACAGACTTGATGAAGGGGTGTGTAGCCATCTGGTTTGCTCACAAGCAGAGTTGCTCTTTTTATCGGAATTATTTTCAGATTTTTGTGTGGGGGAGGAGTTGGCCATCTTGAACAAAAGTCAGTATTAACCCTCTCGTTAAACAATTCTATTCAAAATTCTCCTAGTAAGGATACTGGAAAACATTCCGCCCCCCCGCCCCCCGCCACCCCGAATGAGGGAACAGAGGCTTGGTGAAATCAGGTAGCCTGTGTCTAGGGTGTGTGTGTTGGTTGGGGGGAGGGTTTTGATCATCTATGGGATTTCTTGTGTGACTTCAAGGTTTAAGAACAATGTTTTCCAAAGATCGCTGCCTGAGGATACCCTTTCTTCAGTCTGAGGTTTCCATTTAGATGGAAATAAGAGTTAGGGGCTATTAAGGTGACCCTCAGTCTCTTCAGAATTGACCTATTTTACCCTCAGAGCTAAAGCCTCTTTGCTCTTCCCATTCCCCCAGCTGAGGTAGGGAAAGGAGACATTTGGACAACGGGTCACATAACTTTGCCTGTTGCAGATTTGAAGAGAGAACACAACAGTTTTGCTCCTACTTTTTTGCTCTAATCACGCATAACACTTCCCTCCTAGAATTTTGAATATTTAACATCCACTGAGAACAGCTTGCCTGTAGGTTTCTGTTGGGGACAAAAAAAGGGTGATGGTGTTGGAGGTAGAAAGCCTAGTTTATTATTCTTCCCCTCTCCCTCCCCCCCCACCTCCGAGACTCTTCTAGATACACTCATCCTTATTTTGAGCCAAACAGAAGAACATGTTTCTTTTCATTTCCTGCCTCCTGATCGGAAAAAGTTTTCATGGTTGACTCCTGGCAGGAATGCCCCAGTACCTTGGGAAGGGCTGCTAGCAAGTGGCAACATTTTCTCGCAAGACCAAGAGAGCAAATTAAAGGCAGCAGCTACCAGCTACTATTACAAGCACCAGCGTTTCCCCCCTTCCATGTAAAGAGCAAAATCAGAAGAAAAAGGCACAGCCCAGGTTATTGTTGGAAAGTTGACTTCAGAAGAAAAACTGAGAAAGCGTAAAGCACTGTGTGTGATCTTTTCTTTTTCTATCTTCTTGGTCAGTGTTGGGGTGTATGTGATAAACCAGTGGGGGTGGTTCCTTTTTTAAGGGCTTCCTTTTAGTTTTTTTGTGGTTCAGAGTTAGCCTTATTCGTTGAGCAGACATATTAAATTCCGATTCTTTCTTTTAAAAGGAGAATAATAATAATATAATTTTACAGGAATTTACTTAGAGCGTTGTGACCTTGGGTTGCAAAGCCAGATGAAGAAAAACAACGAACAAACAAGGCACATGCTGCTTCTAAATTTCTGGAATTAATTTGAACAAATGGCTTTATATATACCCTCATTTTCCCAAACTTAAGGTGATTTTTTTGTTTCCACAATTATTTCCCAGAAAAAAGGAAGTCATCGTCAAAATACAACCTAATGAAATCATCTTTGGATATTCTCTCAATAGCTGAACAACAAACGACTGTTAGGGGAAGATGCTTTGGGGTGAAATGATCTAAGTCAATGTCTGATTTGGATGCCTATGGAGGTCATCTGCCAGAACTGGTTGAAACAAAGAGGGAAAGAAATTTATCCCTGATGTAGTCATCACTCTTGAAGTTATTAGCCCTTAAATTCAAGTGTTACTTACTTTTAAAATGGGCCTTTTAAAGAACACATAAAAATGCAACTCAGCAGTGGCACATTACAGAGATGACAAACATTCACCTACAAGAAATGAAAAACCTAACCAAGGGCTATGCAAATGGGCGACTTGGGGTATTATTTCTAGTGATAACACTGTACATGGTCCCTGAAAGTGTTCGTTCTCAAGCAGCTTAGAAGGAAGTGACAATGATGTGTCTGATAAACTGTTGAATTAATCACAAAACAGCAATGGTGAGGAATAACATTGTTTTATGAAATGACAGTAGATAAGTACATTAATTAAAAATCAATATATCATTTTATAAATGTAATTTTAAATATGTATGCATAACTAAACATTTTGAGTAGACATTTGAATTATATGGTCACATCCCTAAAAGTCTACATCTCCATGGCCAAAAGAGAGATTTTTTTCAGGTTGTCATATATTTATGTATATATATTTTAAAGATTTATTTTGAGAGCGAGAGTGGGGGGAAGGCAGAGGGGCAGAATCCTCATGCAGACTCCCCGCTGAGCATGGAGCCCAATCTCACGACCCATGAGATACTGACCTGAGCCAAAACCAAGAGTCAGACTCTTAACCAACTGAGCCACCCAGGCGCCCCTGGGTTGTCATATATTTAGACATATATGGTCAGTAGATAGATCACAGAGCTGTAAATCCTTTGGTAATCATGTGGACTAGGGGGGACTTGCCCATTTTACAGATGAAGTAACTAAATGAAGTTATCAGCTCAAGGTCATAAAGTTAGTTGGTGACAGAGAGGGATCAGAACGAGGCTTGTCCTTACCCTTATGATAGATCACTCTCTCAATGGGGTCTTTCCTTCAGAAAACTACCAAACCCTGACAAACAGAGAAGAAAGACTAGGAGAAATGATTCCAAGGTCTCACTTTGGGGGAGAAACTTCTACCTGTGCAAAACTGCTACTTTGCCCTTGACAGCCAGACAGACACACACACACACACCTCAGGTGCTACCAGTTACTGACCTCTCTCTGTGAGAATGCTGGAATTAGGTGGGAGTTTTGAGAGGCAGTGACCATAACTGTTGACTCCAGATAGAAGACAGGACTTCACAGTCAGCCAGCATTTCAAGGTCAGGGAGGTGGTCAAATGGATATTGTTTTCAGTCAAAAGCACTCATTCTACAATTAGCTAGACTCTAAAAAGACAATTATATCTCCTCCAGTACTTCTTTTAGAATGTTCCTCTTACCTAGGTCACTGTTATCTGTTTGGAGAAATTTCTATTTTCAAATAAATCATACATCTCATTGTGACAGTTTCTCTTTTCCCAATTCTGGATACCTAAATGCACTAGCTCCCATGACTATGGCCATTCTTGAAGATCGCCTTTCTAAAACCTGTATAAACTGTATTTGAAACTTGGTAATCTCTTACCAATAAACAGAAGGGTTTTGAAGCAATATAAATTTCGAATGAGGCACCTTGGGGCAGTTACCCAAGTCAGTATCTGATTCTTCCCTTTCCCATTTTGTCCCCTGCAGCTCTTGACATTGACAAAACTAAATCACATTCAGTTAAACAACCAACTAGATTTTTTTTTTTAAGATTTTATTTTTATTTGAGAGAGAGAGAGAGAGTAAGAGGGAGCACAAACGAGGGGAGCAGCAGAGGGAGAGGGAGAAGCAGGCTCACCACTGAGCAAGGAGCACGATGCGGGACTGGATCCCAGGACCCTGGGATCATGACCTGAGCCAAAGGCAGTCACTTAACAGACTGAACCACCCAGGTGCCCCCCAACTAGATTTTTTAAGATTTATTTATTTGAGAGATAAATAGAGAGAGCCTGCATGTGCGAAAGCAGGAGAGGCAGAGGGAGAGAAACTCAAGCAGACTCCCTCTTGAGCACAGAGCCCAACACAGGGCTCAATCCTACAACCCTCAGATCATGACCTGAGCAGAGACCAAGAGTCAGACACTTAACCGGCTGAGCCACCCAGGCTCCCCAACAACCAACTAGGTTTAAACAAATTTTGACAACCCTTTCTCCCCAGTCAAAACACAAAAAATTACGGTTAAGCAAAACCTATGCAAAACATTCGTTGTGATTGCATGTTTCTCGTGTCTCTGGTTCGGGGTTTATTTCAAGTGAAAAGGGCTATCTGCTGATGCAGAGCACACCTGACAGGGATTCCAGGCACCTGAATTCTTACTCTATCCTTGACTCGCTGAATTCCTAGGTAAGCTGCCAAACTTATCTTCTCCACCTTTTGTACAAAATAAGGACCATAAAATTATTGTTTTAATTACTGAGTGAGAAATATGGTGACTACGAAATACTTTCCCAATGTTTCTTTGAGGGTGGGCAAATACCACTGAAAACTAGTGGGAAGTCTCAATAGCACTGCTTTTACACATGTCCTCTCATTGCATCCATGGTGAGGAGCATGGTGTGGAGATCAGGTGGTTTCTGTTCTCTTTCTTTTCTTCCTTTTCATCTGCTACTTAGTTTGAATGTAAGCTACGGTGGTCCCTGGATATCTATAGGCTTTTTATATTTATAGAATTGCCTGCACAATTCAAAGCAGGCATTATGGAGCATGGCCTGGAATTAGGTGGGGAAGTAGGCTGAGGGACTCAGAGCACTTACTTGGTGGCTGCTATGGGAGATGGTCAAGGATCTTGTCTCAAACATTGGGTGGCTGATTAACAGGTTGGGAGATGATGAAGTAAGTATTCCTGAATTAATGATTCCTTATACGTTTTCTGCACTGGACTTAAAAGTAGTCCAGATGTCCCCACAAAGGCTTGTAAACAAATGTTCTTAGCTATGTTATTCAGCATAGCCCCACACTGGAAACAACCCAATGTTCCTCAACAGCTGAATGGATAAACAAATGGCGGCACATTCATTCAAATGAATACTACAGCAGCAATAGAAAAGAATAAACTGAGACTTCTACAAGTAAAACTTTTGCATTTGTTTTCTATTGTTGCACAACCAATTACCACACACATAGCAGCTTACAACGATACCCCTGTATTAAACTCACAGTTCTGTAGGTCAGATGTCCAAGCACACCATGCCCGGCTTCTTTGCTCAAGGTCTTAGAAGGCTGAAATCAAAGAGGTGGCCAGGCTGTGTGCTTTTCTGAAGGCCCTGGAGAAGAATTTGTTTCCGGGCTCATTCAGGTTGTTGGCTGAATCCTCCTGTTCCTTGCAGTTGCGGGACCGAGATCCCTGTTTACTTGCTGACTGTCAGCTGGGGGCTATTCTCAGTTCTAGAGGTTCCCATTTCATGTTCCAAATCTTTCTTCAGGAAGAACCTTGTCCCTTTTAATAGGTTCACCTGATTATACCAGGTCTGCTAAGGATAATCTCTCTAGATTAAAATCAACTGATTTGTAACCATGCTTACGTCTGCAAATTTCATTGCAGTAGTACCTGGATTAATGTTTGATTGGATCCCTGGGTGAGGATGTGTATACATCAAGGGCTGGGAATTTTGGGGGCCAGCTTAGACTTCTGCCTACTGCACCTCTTAAATTCCTTTCTCTTCTCTGTCAAAACGTAGAGCACGTAAAGAAAACTGCTATAGAGAAGCAGACCTGGACCAGTACCCTCACTTTAACTGTGGAAAGTTGTCCATATGGTCTCACCATTGGTGAAGGAGAGAAACTTTTGTAAAGAGTAGTACATATGTACATTTGACTAGATAACACAATGGACTGCAATATTAAAAAATTAATTTTAAAAATAATTGCCAAATGTCCTCCAATAAGCATGTACTTTTAAAAAGTTTTTAAAAGTGTATTTACCCAATTTGCTTAGCTCACTACAGCCCAGAACTCATGGGTTCAAGCGATCCTCCGGCCTCAGCCTCCAGAGTAGGTGGGATTACAGGTGCCTGCCACCACACCTAGCAAGCATGTGCTATTCTTGTAATCAGACACAAGCTCTTATTTTTTAAAGTCTATAATTTTATATCACAATTTTTCATGGTTACTTCTCACGGATTTATCACCCTTGATTTTATCCAAGCCATTGGTAACAAACTTTTTTTTCATGAAGGTGATTCAGGAAAAAAAGGTGTTTATAAGCTGCATTTTAAAATCTAACCCAGGGGTGCCTGGGTGGCTCAGTTGGCTAAGCCTCTGCCTTCAGCTCAGGTCATGATCCCATGGTCCTGGAATGGAGTCCAGCATTGCACTCCTTGTTCGACAGGGAGCCTGCTTCTCCCTCTCACTCTGTCTGCTTCTCCCTCTCCCTTCACCTGCCACTCCACCTGCTTGCGCTCTCTCTCTGTCAAATAAATAAATAAAATCTTTAAAAATAAAAAAATAAAAAATTAATGCAAAGTATTTTATTATATAAAATGTATAATTGCATTTGCTTATACCTATCATTATCTGTTCCATTGAATTTAAGACTATCGATGAGAAAATTTACACTCCGTTACTGAATTATTAATAATTGGACACTTTTTTAAAGATTTTATTAATTTATTTGTTAGACACAGAGAGAGAGGGCACAAGCAGGGGAAGTGACAGGCAGAGGGAGAAGCAGTCTCCCTACTGAGCAAGGAGTACCGATGAAGGACTGGATCCCAGGACCCTGGGATCACGACCCGAGCCACTCAAGCGTCCTGATAATTGGACACTTTTGAGAAATGAAAACACAGAACGAAATCTTTATTATTCAACTCTCCTTATTAGAGTAGTTTAGAATTTCTAAAACTCATGTATATGTACTATCTCATTGCAATGAACAATCTCATTTGAACTTTGGGACTCAGAGATCATGTTATCTGACCCCAAATACAAAGTGAGTTAGTGGCAGAAATGTGGTTGGAATTAATTCTGGTGTTGTGACATGGTCTTCCCCCTCTACCTATTCTTAGGGTGGAGACCAAGAGTAAGGAGAGGTAGAATATGTCTATCCAGAATTAAAAAACCCAGGTGAAGAATTTTAGAGTCTGCATACCATTATTGTGGGAAGACAACCTTAATACAGCTATATATGAAATTTTCTTTCTCTCCTATTTATTCTCATAGTGGGGATCCTCTGCAAAAGAGTGCTAGAAAAGAGCTACTTAATTAGAGTGTTCAATGAAGATGTTTTCAAATATGTGCATGTCAATACTGATGAAGAATCACAAGGCTCTCTTTCTTGTCTTCAGAATCACCTCATTGCTGATTCTGGGTGCAGGGGTTAATGTATTTTGCTGCCATTGTATTCCAATAATCCATAGTCAACCAAGCTAACCACGTCTGCTTTGTCTATTTTGGCCATGATGTCAAGATCCTTAAAATTGCATGTCTTGGTTTGGGACTGTGCCTAGTGGTGAAATCCTATACAGTTTTATTTCTTTTGTTTGCAGTTTGTTTATGGTCTTTTCTAGGAGAGGTGCTGGAGCTGAGTGGGGGAAGTTACATCAGATCCATGGTTTTCTTGATTAGACCATTATAGACTCCAAAATAAACTACCTCTTACGAAGTACAACTAAATATTGGCAGATAGTAGGTAGTCTTTCTTCCCCAGTCCTTTGAAAAGAGGACTGAAATCTTTAGTAACCTTTTTTGCCAGAGGGCACACATGGTAGAAATTAAGTTAAGCCATCCTTTAATTTATATAAATAATCGAGAAATGGCAATTGACTTTGTTCATAGACCAATTTAAATCTATTAACATATGTAAACTTTGTATGACAAACATACATCTGCTTCATGAATGTACTGCCAGCATCTTTCTGATTTCAGACGCATGCAGGATTTTGCTCCCTGGACTGGAGACAAACAATCCAAACTAGATGCTCTGGAAGGCTTAGGATAATCGGATAGGTAATGAAGTTTTCCTCAAAAACTCCATTCACCACAGTTGAGTTTAAGGAAGTGGAAATTACTTTAATTTGCAATAGCTCATTAAATTAACTCTCCAATTATAGAGGCCTCTGCAATGTGGTTCTTAATTAAAGCTAGTGATTAATTCATGGCACCGATAGGGGAATGATGGCCCATGTTTTGCTTTCAAATGAAATTACAGATATACGCAATGGTTCTTGTGTATGACCATGCTGGGGAGGGTTTCTGGACAAAATGTTCACTATATTTGACAATAGATGAAGTGACTCCTTATCTTGATTTTCTGCCAAAATCTCCACATAACTTTCCTTTTAGAAGTCTGGAACTAGAACACAAATGGAAAATCAAAAGTGATCATTCTTATATCCCGTGTGAAGAAATACATCTTGGGTCAGTCCTTCTTGAGCCTACCAACATAAATTTCAATTACCCCATCTTTAAGATCTAATTCAAATCCGTCGTCTAGATTAAAATTCTTTCAGAAGAGTTATTAGTTATTAACTAATAAACATATATATTATTATGATTATATTTTTAGCTAATAGGAATGGAGAGCTTGCCTTATATGGATTTACTTGATCTCATTTAAAATTGTCTCATATTCTTCAATTCTATGGTGTGGGTACTATTATTATGTTCATTTTAGGAATTAAACAACTGAGGTTCTGAAAGTTTGAGTACCTAGTCCAAGGACACACAGTTTATAAGAGGGTGGTCTGGCATTTGAACCAACCTTTCTTTGACTTCAAAGCTGAAAAGTTTTCACTTGCTGTATTAGTTTCACCTCTTTTCAAGTATAGACTTCTTAGATAAAATCTTCTATTTCAAATGACTCATTTCTTGAGTTATTATCTCTGTCAGTTCTTAGCAGGAAACAGATGGCATACCCAAATTAGGATGATTCTAGGAGAGCTTACTTACAAAGGGATTGTTTATAAAGGTGTATGTTAGAGGGGAAGGTAGAGTAGGACAACCACAAGACATAGTGCAGCAACCTGAGGCGAGGAGCAGTGGATGAAGTGTTACTACACTTGGATCTGGAAGGATGAGGGGAGGGAGCAGTTGCTGAACCAGAAAAAAAAGGTTGTGTGGTAAAGGTTGCCTGGAAAGGCCCACTGATCCTGGATGTAAGGACATGTCAATCCAGAGCTGCCTCCTGGAGAAGGAGCCAGGGAAATACACACCCTAATCTCACTCTCCTTCTACCCTCTGATCTCTTGCTAGGGCTCTTATTAGCCAAACCCAATGGGAAACCGGGGAGCACGGAAGTCTTGTGGATGTGGTCCTCGTTGATCAGGTTAAGAAGGCATGAACAGAATGGAGTAGAATGGAGAGAGGATATGGAGGGACAAACAGAAGCTATCCAGCACAATGACACATATGAAAAATGCACTGACAGAAATTATAGACGGTTGGCTTTTTCCTTTGATAAAGATGTACCTCAGAACACAGTTTTTCTTAGGATGTGAGGAAAGTCACTGCAAATTTGGCTTTATTTTGGACCTATCTCTGGCTATTGTGTGGTTTCAAGCCTGACATTGAGCAACATTATCTGTTACTGTCAGTGGAAGAGCTGTGCTCCTGGAGTGAGTCTGCAGCAAGGGTCACAACACTAGATCACCTCCAGACTGGGGTTACTTCTTATTCCCCTTTGAAAAAGGCAGCTTCTTTGAAAGGTCACTAGGAACACATCTGGTTACTGTCAGCATTTCCAGAGAAAAGGCAGGTTATCTACCCATTTAGACAATCGCCAAGAGAGGTCAATACAAAGAATTTCTTGGTACCTTGCAAAACAAAACAAACAAGAAAACTGAAAGAAGAAAATGGAAGAATGCGTATTAAGCTGTGAAGCTTGAAGGATTCTGGGAAGGTTTTGGGTGGGAAGAAGTGCTGTACCAGTGTTGTAGGAGGGAGAAGAATAAAGAAAAAATACATAAGGAACAAAACTTGTTATTGCCCAGCTTGATTATTCAAATTTTAGTTCATTATAGAAGATATTGCATACCATATATTTATAATATTCACATATTTACAATTTTTCTGCCACCAAACAGCCATAAATACTTCTGCAAACAGAAATTGACTTCACTTCAGTTTTTTATAAACGCACAGTGTTCCATTTGAATGCTTGATCCTCTATTTCCCTTCTCTTTTGAAGACCCTGAACTCTTTTGAAGAGACCCTGGTCTCTTTTGAAGACCCTGAACTCTTACGTGGCTACCATCTTCAGCCTATTTGCTATGCCAGAGAATCTTTTATCCCACATTCACACTTTCTCTTTCTAAAAGTTCACTGCCACTTCCTTTATAGCAGTAGTTCACCCACCCACGCCCCCTCCCCTTTAAACCTTTAGGTGAGTAGATCTTAAAATCTTCCGTATAAAGTATTCAGAAAGCAGATGTTGCAGAATCTGCTCCTTCATCTGTTCCTTTCTTTGGAAGAGGCTAATTGGCGTGCCCAGAAGTTCTACCATAAAGAAGTTCTGTGAGATACATTTCACAAGTTATGGATCAAAGTTGGAGGTGAGGCAGTATAGTGACTCACCCTTGCTATGCATCGAGTCCAAGGTTCACCTTGGACCATAACCTGGAGTCTCAATACAAAGCTTTTTATTATTATCCACATTTTTCTTAGCATATTTTTTTTTACCTTAAATGTGAAATTCATGATAACCTAGTTCTAGTTTCCTTGTTTAAACCTTCTGTTTTTGCTACATTCACTCACCATTCCTCAGCTTTCTCTGTGTTTCTGTTTCTCTCACTTGGAATATCTTCATTCTCAATGGCTTTCCAAATTCTATGAAATTTAAGCACGACTTTCTTAGTGAAACCTGCCCTCGTATTCCAGATGAAGAAGATTGTCTTAGTTCTGAATGCCTGCAGTGATTAGCTATATCACTCCCTTTCACTTAATAAGATATAGTATTGAATTAGTACTTTACCATATTTATAAAAGTTTGTATTAATCTGTTTTAGAATTTGTTAATGTAGGTGTATTGTGTGTTTCACTTTGTGTATAAGCTTCGTTAGACCTAAGAATACATGTTATACTTCCCTGTATCTCTTACTATTCAGAAGTATATACTCAACGCTGACAGAACACTGATCAAACCAATGAATAAAGCATGGTGGTAAGAGGAGTCAGGAACCAGTAGCCAACATGGTAGATACAACACATGAGTCATCTCCCCAGTTTCCACTGAAATGATTGTAAAGAAATGACCAAGGTTTAAATCTATTCAACAAGTGACACGGAGTGCAAAAGAGATGTCATCAAAGTTTGGAAGACATGATGACTTTGTAAAGGGGGAAGGACAGAATAGTCCTGCAGGAGACAGGAAAAAAAGAAACAAGTGGATTCATCTTAACGAATTTGAGAAAAACTCAGGAATTGAAGGCAAGTTACTCTGGAAGTAGGTGGAGCTGAAAACTGGAATCTACGAAAGAAGCATGAGATGGCCAGACTCCCTCAAATCAGTTCAGCTGTGATGACTCCATCTTCTCTGGCAGAGGATTCAAATGAAAACAAGGTTTTGAATTAGAGAACACAAGGAACATATGAAGATATATGTGAGAAGCAGTACTAAACACTGGAGGATCAATGCCTATCTGCATCTTGGGGAGTGTTCTCTCTTGTCTCCCTTCCCACATGGCATGCAGAACTCCAGCAGCCAGGAAGGGATAGTGGGATTATTCTCTGGGATTCTGATTAGCCCAGGAAAAAAAAACCTATAGCCATTGACATTTGTTTTATCTGTAAATATTCCTGATCATACTACAGTAAGGCCCAACAGTTATCAAATCTTACCCAAACATATTAATTACCCCAGATGCTTTTGATCAGGTCTTAGGTACTTTGTTTAAATATGAACAGAGAATGAAAGGTCACCAGATCCTTTTAATGTGGAAAAAGAGAATGAATTTAAAAGATAGTTTAAAAAAGGGGAGGTGAGGTAGAACGCAGCCACTTCTCAGTAGAGCATTAGGGGGAAAAATTTTCCTCAGAAAGATAAAGGAAGAAGTTGCACTGTGAAATATGCGAAGAACAAGGAAAATCATTTGTAAATTGAGAGTATGGGAGCAGACCTAAAAACATTCAAAATAAGTGTTGAAAATAATGCTGAAGAAATGTCCCAGAAAAAGAAGTGAAAAAATGAGGGTGAAAAGATAAAATGATCAGAGGACCCACCCAGGAGATTTAGCCTCAACCAAAAGGAATTTTATAAAGAGAGAATGAGGAAAGTAAAGCAGAAGGAATTATTAAAGAAATATTACAAAAGAACTTTTCAGAACTGAAATATATAAATTTCTAGGTTGAAAGGTCCTACCAAAAAAAAAAGAAAGAAAGAAAGAAAGGTTCTACCAAGTGCCTAAAACAGTGAATATAAAAAAGCCACATCGTTGCAACCTTTCTGAATTTCAGGATTAAAGAAGAAAAATCTAGACTTTCTAATGAAGGCAAAAAAAAAAAAAAAAAGACAACCCCAAATGAATGGGAATTAAAAGAACATCAGCCTTTGCTACAATGACATTAGAAGCTAGAGAAAATGGAGCAATCTTTTAAATTTCTGTATAGAAATGACTGGATTTCTTTATCTGATCAAACCACCAAATAGGTAGAAGATAGAACAATGAAATTTTGGACATGCATGTGTCATTTACATCTCACGTGGCCTTTCTGAGCAGCTTCCTGGAAGACACGTTCCATCAAAATGAGGGGATAAAACCATGAAGAAGAACACATGGGGCTGAACACAGAAGAAAAATAAAGGGAATTTCCAGAATGATGGTGTTGAAAAAACCCAGGATGACATTCGTATAGCAGGTCCATAAAGCAAGTGGTCCACGTTGGAGCAAGAGAAGAGGGGGCTTCAGAAGGGATAGATCCTTTGGGAGGGAGGAATGAACTTATGGATTCTCTGATGTGTTTGACTACCCAGGCAGGAGTTTTATCACCATCAGACAGGCGTAAATTGGTGATGAATACCGAGAAAACACCAAAATAGTAAGAATGATCAACTTAAGAAAAACAAAAATCTTACAAGAAAGAAAATTTGACCAAAGTGCCTTACATTTCTTATGTGTATTTATACAATTTATACAAAGGTATTTATACAATTACAAAAAGACTAAATACTAAAGACCAATTTAGTAAAAAACTCAATATCGGGTGGATGGTAAATATGAGTGTGTATACGTTGTAAGTGGTTTCTGTAAATGTGGAGTTGAATTCTATCTTCTCCAATAGGAAACCAATAGCTCATATATAAAGGAGAAAAATTAAGAAATAGCAGGATAAGAGAATTATTCAGAAATATGAAGTAAGAAGCAGAAGAAATGTTTGAAAGTAGAAAGTAGTGGTCTCTGAGCAACAGGAAGGTGGTTGCCTCTGGTGTTGAAGCAGATGACTTGCTGGTTTTTATGATAAAACTTATAGTACTATTTGTCCTTTTATATAACCTAATAAGCATACCTATATTTTTGATAAAATATAACTATAATTTTTTAAAAAATTGAAAAAGAAAACTGAAAAGGAATGGCAGTATGGGACACACACACACACACACACACACACACACACACACACACACACAGGTATATGATGGAGTGGACAAGAGGCCAGAGGCATGTTCTCGTAGATGGCTGAAGGCAAGCACAAATTTCCTCTCCTCCCACTGTGTTTTGACAAATTCAAGTTCATAGGCATGTGCCAGTTCATCAGAGACTGAGAATGCTAGGTCAGTGTCTGAGGCAAAGTGCGGCATAAGGAAGGATGGAATAGGGAAGTCTGAACGGAAGGGGGGAGGTTCTTACTGAAAGGCTTATTCACTTTAATACTCAGGCTTTGGCAATAGGTAGGGCTGTGGGTGAATGGCATCTCCAGGGAACATGATAACAATGCAGAATGGCTGCTATGAATCAGATTTCATGTGACGGGTGTGTGGCAAAAATGCATATGATAATGGACTGATAATAGTCTAACTGTTACAAACCACAGAGTAAAAAATCAGCCTGTTGCTCATTATTCAAGACTTGCTACGCTCTCAAAAAGACCCCTGAATACAATTAGCAGCTATGACAGTTTTTCTTTTTATTGATATTGCTTTATTACTGCCTTTCAAACTATTAAAATTCTGTATTATTTCTGCTCAAGCTCAAACTTCATCAGAGTGTCCTCATGAGGGTTCCAGTCCAGGGACGGGATTGCAATATGAATGGAACATCTGTGGTAGAATTTTTTTCATTTTTCATCTTTACTTATCTCACATTTTTCAGAGCTAGAGTTCCCTTAATCAATTATGGGAGATGATCAGATAGTGTACAACACAAATATATATTATATATACATAGAAGAGAGAGGGAGAGACGGAGAGCCAAATTAGATACTCATTTTTATTTGTGTTATATTGGTAACCTATATTTTTTAAAGAATATAATCTAGTCCTTTAAGGAAAACATTTTATAG
Source organism: Ailuropoda melanoleuca (assembly GCF_002007445.2). Lineage (NCBI taxonomy): Eukaryota > Metazoa > Chordata > Mammalia > Carnivora > Ursidae > Ailuropoda > Ailuropoda melanoleuca. The sequence goes on from NC_048222.1 coordinate 66,331,892, forward strand.
CCAGTTACACAGGGCTTGTTGGTACTGGATTCCTAATGAGGGGGTAATAAACCAGAGTCAGAGACTCTGAATTCTATTCTATTATTGAGTTGTTAAAAATCTGAATAAGTCCCTTGCCCTTTCTATGTTTAAATTTTTTCATTAAGGAATGGAGTTGATAATTTTTAGCCCTGTTTATGTCACATGGTGATTATGAAAAGTCAATAATAAATGTGAAAATACTTTGAGATCATGGGGGGATTACAATTAAATTTGAATGAAATATTATAGCTTTGTGAACTAATTCTTTAAAAATTCCAGATTTCTTTCTCTCTTTTTTCTTGTACATTTGATTCAGCTCAGGAAAAGAAGAGAAGCATACATTTATCGCTCACCCATTATGTGCCGAGCATTTGTGCTCACTTTGCTATGTACATCACAATTGAATATATAACCAAAATATTTTTTCTTGGTAACAATAGTATTTCTTTGAGTGAGAGACCATTTGTAAAGTAATATTTCTAATTGTAAAATCCCCAACTGACTATCCTAAATATGTCCAGTGGCAAAGTAGAATATAGGCAAGAAAAACAAACATGGTGGATGTATCACTTCCCTGATTTATTATCAATCTTTTAAAAATAGGAACCCGTTTTCCTTTCAGAGCGGAAATTTGTGCTAGAGAAGACAAGAAAGATCTTCTGTTATATCTGATTGATCCGGCCTGGCTCAAAAGCCACACTCAGCAGTTCTAATGGGAAAGGATGTGAAATTGAAGGTGTGGCCGGTCCGCTGAGCATCTGCTTTTTGATAGTGTTGGTGTGGTCAAAAGCTTATTGATTTCCATCAGAGGAAATGAGTAAGCAGGCTTCAGGATGTTCTCTTTCTGTGTTTAATGCTCTTTCACTATCACTCTAGCACAAATTCCCAGAGCAGAGCTTAATAAGGCAATATGCATTGTCATTGGGGTTATTATTTTTTTTTAATTTTATTTATTTATTCGACAGAGATAGAGACAGCCAGTGAGAGAGGGAACACAAGCAGGGGGAGTGGGAGAGGAAGAAGCAGGCTCATAGCAGAGGAGCCTGATGTGGGGGTCGATCCCATAACGCCGGGATCACGCCCTGAGCCGAAGGCAGACGCTTAACCGCTGTGCCACCCAGGCGCCCCTGGGGTTATTATTTTGAATGCACACTGGAATTTAAGTGACACTAAAAATGCTCAATTTAGCAAGTGTGTTTGAATGCCCTGGAGACTAATTTTGTTGGTGAATATAATAAAGTAAATTAACTCACTTTTGGTATTCCAATTCCTTTAGAGACTCCCATTATTGGTACCCAAATAGCTTGAAAGAATGAATGAAGCTACCAATATGCAAGCAATTTATCCCATGAATCCTAGTCTCCAGAGTTCCAAAATACTAACTACAAAACCAAAAAAGATGCAGACCTATTTGATCTCTGCTCTGAATGAATATTCTTCCCAAAGGAACCCCACAAGTCAGATAGCTCTCTTCTTCAAGTAGTTATTATAAGAATAGATGTTAACATCCCAGAATTAGCATGTAAGAGCTGGAAGGGGCTTTAGAGATTGGCACAAGTGAGGAGACCCAGATAGTAGCAGTGAATCATGTTTACTCAGTGCTGGGTAGCAGTACAGCCTGAGTATCCTGAACCTTCCTCGTCCACTAATTTTTCAACTATACAAAAAAAATTATCTTGTTAGTACATATGTATTTTTTTCCCAAGAGACAACACTAAAGGATATTTTATAAATTCTCATGTTAGTGGAAGCCAACTAGGAAGAGAACAAATTCCCAAAGGTCTAACCTAATGGTTTTTCCATTTGTCAATTTGTGACCTCTACATTTTTAAATATTTTTCAGTGAGAGGGATAACTAGTATCTTCCCAGCTTCCTCAGGAAGTGGAGGCCCAGAAACCATGTTTATACTGTAAAAGTCTGCCTCTCTGTATCTCCATTGACTCAATTAGAAAGAGAGAATTTACCCATTTGGGGCCAATCTGATTGTTTCCCAGGAGTTTGCAACTGAGCTTTTGGTTAGATTCTGATGATTGAAAGGTGGTTTTTTGTAGCTTGTGCATGGAGAAGCAAAGAAAGTGCTTCTGCTGACAGGTAAGATGGATGCAAAGCCTTAGAGAAAGGCAGAGATGGGAAACTATGGGGAAGGAGGAAGAGAGAAAAGAGGAGGGAAGGAGAGAGACAGAAGAAGAAAGAGGGAGGATGGAGGGGGAGCAGAGGGGTTGGAGAGAGAGAAGGGGAAAGACAAAGAGGAGGAGAGAGGGAAAGGAGAGAGAGAGAGAAAAGGGGGATGAAGGGAGGGAGGAGGAGGGAGGGAGGAGGAGAGAGAGAGAGAGAGAGAATGAGAGAGCGAGAGAGAGAGATTGAGAGAGGGAGAAATACCATTGCCTTAGTTCCTGAGAATTTTCTGGTGTCTGACTCTAATCCTTATAAGGCCTTTTCTCCCTGCCCTAGGGATCCATGAGATAGCTTTATAATACACCCCTCCCCGCTTTTAATTAAGTTGGTTCAAGTGGATTTCTGTTATTTGCAGCCAATGAGATTTACCAAAAACTGCTTTAAGAGATGTGTTAAATCCCTATTAGACAGCTCAAGGTTATAGTTTGTGAGTGCTGGAATTTCAGCTGAATTCCACTCTGAGGCTTTGTTCAACATCTGGGCTTCTAATAAATGACTACAGCCTTTCTTGGTGAAGCATCACCAGATCCATCGTCTAGATCTCCAGCTGGAATTGTAAGGGCGGAATCATTAACATTGAGCTCTTCTGTGGTGGATCTCATGAAAAATGTGATTGGACTCTTGGACTATTATCTTTTCACTCTCAGAACGATTATTCAGTTTGTCTGATTCTACATGATCCCAGTCAAATTGCGCTAAACCAAAACATTTGTTTTGAGGTTCACTTACAGGCAAGCTGTTTGCTTTTGTAATGCCATTTCCAGTTTCTGTGATAGCAAAGATGTTCGGAGATTGATTTGGGTGATGATGCGCAGATGAATATTGACAGCAGAGTTAGAAGTGTTCCAGAAATGGGTATTTTTGAGGTGTTGTAGGGAAAGTAAAGTGACCAAAATGAAAGCAAAGCATTTGTGATATTGTGGGCTCTAAAAAAATATTTGTGGGTGGATGTTTCCTTGTTTTATGAGGCTACCGTTGTTATATTTTCCATGTTGGTTTCCAAGATTTCCATCAGAAAAACAGAGATGCCTATTCTAGGTCAGGTAAACTATGTCCTATCCACAAGGGCAAAATGAAGGTTGTTGGTTCTTAGCATTCCAGACTTAAAATATCAGTCTGTGGAGAGAAGCTTATGGAAGCTAGCATTCCTCTGGGTTTCAAGAGTCAATACCGTTAAAAATGAAGAGGTGATAGAATGCATAGTTTTCCTCTCTTTCCTTACTTTGGCAGGACTGGCCCAGTAAGTGGAATTTCAAGTGACCTACTGGGAAGGTTCTGAAAGATTTTTGGCAAACCTTTAGCAAAATTTTGAGCAGGAGAGAAAGCCCCCCGTTCAGGTGACATATGTACCCATAGGTATGACGTATTTGGGAGAAACCCAGCAAGGCTCCTTGTCCCAAAATATCTTCCCCACCAGCAACATGCCTGTAGTTCTGTAATTAGAGATTCAGTTGTGGTTTAAAGAATTGCTGCATTAACACATAAATAGCCCTGGGATGTTAACTATGAAATTAATATCTAGCTAACCCAGTGACTCTCAAAAGAAGTCACTCAAGGACTATGAATCAGAACTGGGGGCTCTTTCAAACCACATGCTCCATCTTCCTTAAAATTCTGATATAGTCCCTCTTCTCTCCTCCTTCCCCCTACTATTCCATGTGTCGTATCTCCCAGGTGTGTCGGGGGTTGGGGACAATAAGATTGAGAACTACTGATGTAACTCTTTGTGACTTTCTGGAATTGTTTCTTCAGTTACAGCTAAATAAGATTAGGATATTAGGGGACTAAACGATTGGATTGGGGGCACGGAGGGGAGAAGGTAAGACTTTGATGTTGGGTGGAACAATTTTGAAGGAATCGTTTTGAAGATGCTTTGTGGTGGGCAGGCTTGTGTGGATACTGCAGTGGAGATCCTGAGTTGCCTGATGTTGGTTTTGAGGACTGCAGGTTACAAGCACAAAGGTTCAGCTTCCTTTAGGCAGAAGGAGGATGGGAGAGGATAGGAGAGGCTCAGAAAGAGGAGGTAAGGCTTCGAAAGAGGAGATAAATTTAGGATACTTAAAAATTTGCCTGGGGTTCTTCCTGCTTCCGGAAGGACACAGATTTGTTCTGCTCTTGGAAATAATTTTCCATCCTGGGTACTAACAGGGTATGCTGATCTCTGTGGAGGGAGCAAGCTAGGCCCTCTTAGACGAGTGGTTTTGATATTTGCCAATTGAATTCACCCATGTAAACCAACTTGTATTTCTCAGTATCTCCTTCCTGAATTTGGCCACGCTGCTGTTGAATTTGAGTGTGAGGAACCTTGAACTTGTGCAATGGATTTGAGAAGATCGTGTGATATAGAACTCCATGATTGGTCTCGGCGGACTGGTGGTCACCCCAAAGATGGTCCTATCTTGAATTTACATATTTTCTGGACCAGGACTTCAAAAAACCTTCAGAAAACAGTGAGCTTGAGAGAATCCACAGGGTCAATGAACAAATGTTTCAACAGTCACTTAACAGCTATTACACTAATGGAAACTAACAACTAGTTTTCTACAGTGGTTCCTAATTCTGGCTGATCATCAGAATTGACTGTGAAACCTTAAAAATATTAAAGTATAAAAAGAAGGAATTCTTATGGTAAACAAAGGTATAAAAGCCTGGAAGTGTAAAAAGTAAATGTTACTTTCCTCTCTCCCATCCCCAAATATCTTGATCCCTAGATTTAACTATTGTTTACAATTCCTTTAGAAATCTGTTCATAGAGCAGATAGAGGCAGACAATACTGTTCACTCTATGTGATATCGTGCCCTTCACACTATTCTACATCTTATTTTTCATTTTAGCAACCAGTAAATCTAGATGTATTTTATCTCTTTAACATCTCATGGTCTAAATTGAAGAAAGTTTATAGGGCTTTGATTATCTTTTCATTACTGGAGACTGTGGGAGAGATTAAGGCACAAAAGCCATTGGTCCTCTAACTTTACCTGAAGGCCTTGTTGAAACAAAGATTGCTGGTCACACCCTCCCCACTCCACCCAAAGTTTCTGATTTAGAAACTTGTCAATGGCGATATTCTTAATAAGGAATGTATCTTTCTCTTTTACATATGTATTCAGGAAAATCATCACACTGATGCTTTATAGACCAGAGGAAACTGCACTAGGCAGTTAAGCTCTTCATTTTCCCACGGTGGAATACAGGAACCCATGCTCAGAATGTGCTCCTTCTCATATCTTCCCCTTTTTACAGTTGGCTTCTAAGCAAGGACAGATTTACTGACTGGTGAGGAAGTGGATGAGCAGCCTCCAAACTTCCCCCTTGTACATGCTCCCAACCTCTTTCTGTGTTCTTTTGCAATCCCTTGAGTAGTTTCTCCATGTGACTAGCATTTTACTGCTTGAGTTCTTCTTACCTATCTTCCCCCTTGCTACCGACCTCTTCCTTCTTTCTTTAAGAGACAGCTCTTAAATAGTCAAGCCCTTTAGTTCACCAAGCAACGGACTGTGATAAGCTGTTAGACAGGCTGCTTTATAGGCTGTTTTCAGCCCCGAGGGATTAAACAGGATGACCTCACTGAAAAAGAAACCACACTTAATAGCTTTAAATGGGGCTGCTCTTAACTGGGTCACCCTGAGCCACTGCCCACACTTCTTGTTTCAAGTGAATGTGGGGGTTTGGGCCAGAATGGGTTGTCAGCAAGATAGTTTAAATGCCTTTGTCTTTCAGCGATGAACCAACACCTTAAAATGTAAGCAGAATGAGGAAATATGTAATAGGTTATCTGACGTTCAGTCCCAAACCTTGGATCCTATTGCTGGGACATCTGGGGAAACACAATCTTTCCTCTCTCAGCAAGGTAAATGAGAAAGTTATGGAACACAGTTCTTCTGTTCTTCCGAATAGAGACTCCATCCATATTTCAACTATGGTTATTCTGAATTAGGGATCTCAGCTGCACACAGTATAAAGTAATAATGAAGATCATGCCCTTTAAGTCAGAAAGACCAGATCTCCGCTGCTCACTTCATCTCAGGGTTGTTGTTGGGGTTGAATAATAACTTTATCACAGTACTTAAAACAGAGAAATCTTCAATACATTTTAATTTTTTGTTAGCTTTTTCCCTGAAATGGAGACTCTCTCTGTAAATAGCCAACGTAATGAATGTGGGGACATGTCCCAAAATATGTGGTTCAAATTTTTAACTAAACCAAGACTTCTAGAAGCAGTTTTTCCTAAATCTTTTTGATTCTATGAGTATACTAACTTCCAGTAGCTTGCCTTCTCTGTCTTAGAAAGGGGAAACAGATTTTACCAACATTAGGAAGTCTTCATTATTAATAGTCATGGTTTAGAGCTTTCCCCCTGGCCAAATTGCTGACTCAATACTTCTTGTTTTAAAAAAAGGAAATAGCTGAAAGGCACCTGTTAATGAGACTAATGTAACACAGTATGGGTGTATGTGTGTGTGTGAGAGGAGAGAGAGCTAAATTCCATCCTTGAAGTGGAAATGAAAACCATCATATAGAAAGATGAAGCTCCTTGTGGATCAGTTTTACTAAAATGCTTAACTTTTATTTTCCTCTGACTGTGCTTTTTTGCTTTTGCCCTGAAGAAGCACGCGGTAAACAAATGAACTATTATTAAATTGAAAAGATTTATTTCCCATAGGTTTCTTGATAATTAAAATTATTAAATTGGCTAGTCATCACTTTATGAAGTTCTGCAGTGTTATATCAAGTTATATACTGAAGAGGTGAAAAGAGAATGTTGTAAGATGAGTGAATGGTGTGTTCCACTCCAACTCAGACCTGTTTCAAGACAGGCTTCACACGAGGCAGGTTTCTTCCCTCTTTTATGCATATAATTAAAACACATTTATTAGAGGCCTGCTACGTGCCAGACTTTGTGCTACAAGGCAGAGACATAACCTACTGAAAACCAGACATGAAGAGGTAGCACAGGATCAATTCTATATTAGAGGTAAGAAGAGAGAACTGGAGGAATGGTGGAAGGAATTACTCATTGCTTGTGGTCAAGAAAGGCTTCAACTAGAGGAACTGACTCCATACCATCTCAAAACAACACATTTTGTGCTATGACATCAACCAGTCCCTGATTTCTGATTCTTGATTGACCCAGCTTTACTTCTGATCATTTCCTTTGCTTTGTCAGTCTACCTGAAGATTATATTCTATTCATACTCTATTCATCTGTATATTCCTAGAATCTGGACCAGGATTAAAAGCTTGGCACATAATAGATCCCCTACCAATGTTAAGCTGAAATGACAATGGCTCATGGCTTCAATAACCTTCCAATCTCATTCTTTTATGTATAGAATAGACCTTCCTTTTTGCTTTTAACTCCACACTTCTCAATTTTAACATTAATAGTAAATTATTTGTTGGAATTTTTGGTTCTCCATTTCCAGTCAGACTGTTGTATGTAATCAACATGCATGGGTTTCTGCTGCTATCTTGTCTCCTCCTGATACTGGGCATGCTGCCACAGCCACTTCATTGTCCTGGGTCTATAGGCTTAATTCCTTAAAATGCCAAGTTGGTCCTTGGACATGCTTATACTTTCCAGGAATTCTCAGACTGCTTCTAAATCAGATAATCCAGTGATTTACTCCAAGGTGATGGCCCAAAGACATTCTGAACTTTAGGGCCCTGGACTTCTAATCCTTTATTGTAGGAAATTGCCTAGGTGGAGTTTCAAAGAACACTGAATCTGATAACATTGCTTTATAAGCTAATGCCTTCATATAGCTTTAAACTAGAGCATGGATATTCCTTCTGAACCCTAACCTAGGCTAAGAATGAAACTCTACTTAAATACCAAAGTTGAAGGCATCTGCTGGGGGAGAGGGGATTAAGTTCCCTAAAGGAGTAAAAGTAATCACCTTTGTAGTCACGTCTTACTGAATACACACAGCTGATCATGCACTGTGCAATTTTCTAATCTTCTATCTTCTCTAACCCTGGCTGATTAAGGCCAGCAATTTCCACAAGATGTATTTGAGAGGAGACATTTCTCAGTAGGTCCAAAACTTCAGTATAAAAGCCCCAATATTGTATACTGTCTCTGAACATTCCATATGTTTCCCATTCTTTCTCAAGTATTCTTTCCTGTCCACTAGAACATAAGTTCCTTAAGGCAGGGGCCTTGTTGACTGTGTATCCCCACATCCAGGAAAAAACCAGGTATACTTAGGTGTTCACCAAATACTTGTGGATTGTGTATCTGCAAGTTGCTGACTTGGAAAATCTGAAGCTCTTAATTTATTCCTTCAAAGATAACTTATTTCAGATTAATATGTCCTGAATAAATGATGATGAAGATGATGATAGTGGTGGTCGTGCTAGTGTTGATGATGATAACAAAGATAGCTGGCATTTACTAAGTTAGTTTACTAAATTACTGCAGTGGCAACAAAGGAATGGCCCTTAATGAATTGTGAATCTTGATATGTACAACTGTATAGTGTGCTCCTACAATGACTCTGGACTTGATCATGTGACTTGCTTTACCCAATAGGATATCAGCAAACATGATGCAAGAAGAGGGTTGATAAAGCATTTATGCTTTGAGCCTTGTCCTTTGGGAATACTACTGCTTGTGAACAAGCCCAGGCTAAGCCCCTCTAAGATGAAATACCATACAGAGAGAGGCAGAATTTGGAAAGAGACCATTCTAGCCATTTTGGCCTTTCTAACTATGCTACGTGAGTCTCCAGACATGTGAGTGAGGACATCCAGGACTGGCCACCCCCAGCCAACATGTCAACTGACTGTAAATGCATGGAGGAGTCCAGTTGTTGCCATGTGGAGAGGAAAAACGACCCAGATGAGCCCAGCCCAAATTACCAGTCCACAGAATCATTAGCAAATAAACAAACTTTAAGCCACTAAGTCTTAGAGTGACTTGCTATACAATAAGTAATTGATATAGTTACTACAAGGCACTGAGATAATTAAAATATTGTCTCATTTCACTTACAGGATAACTCTCTAAGATATATACTATTATTATTTCCACCTTATAGATAAGGAACCTGACATTTAGAGAGGTTAAATAATTTGCCGGAGCCAACATAGTTACTACTGAGGGAGCACAGATACAAACCCAGTTCCACCGGATTCTAGAATACGGTTCTTAACCATTGCTTTTATATTGCTTTAGTGATGACCTTTGTCAACCTGGCCACATCTAGGGTCTATCTCTTCCTGCTTCCTTAAAAACATCTATTCTACACTTGGAGCCTGCTACAACAACAAAATTTTCAATCTTTGATACTTGAGATGTTTTGGTATATAAAGCAAACAGAGATGAAGTGTTTGGACAATTTATCTTACAAACGATCCCATGATACTGTCTGATAGAGTATAAAGTGTTTAGTCTTCTATTATTTTTACATTATTTTTTATTTTATTATATTTAGTAATTATAGAGTATTGTTAAATACCAGAGGCAAATGGAATATGGTAAGGTAAATGAAATTATGGATAATACAAATGACAGGTTCTACAACTTAGCAAAATATTAAATATTTCTATCTTAATGCTTTCAGTGTGTCTAATATTAGTAACATAAATTGTGGTCTAAAAAGGCTATGCAGTCTTGCAACATTTTTCTGCTATCAGCATTTTAGAGGAAATAAACAAGCTGAGATTGTTCATCTTTCTAAAATGCATTGGAGGTAGGTTGATATTCTATCAGCACAAGAATTTTCACTTTGAAAACCAGGAAGTTGTTTCAGGGTCTATGTGGGGGCATTTCCTAGGCTTCCTTATCAGGGAGGCACACAAGTTTTTTTCTAGGACTATTACTAATCTTCAAAATAAGAAACTTCATAACCTAAGAGCCTTAGCAAATAAGTGCAGCATTTAATTTCGAATTACAGGATCCATCAGGGATAAAACTAAAGCCATTATTCCTAACACTGTGGGGACAATAGAAATCTTTCTAAAACTATCTTTCAATAGGGAACTATAGATCAATAGAAGCTATCTAGTGCTTAAAAGCTATTATTTGGAGAGTTACCCCAACGTGGGAAAGGAGAGGTATCTGGAAGCCATTGGGAGAGCTATGGGCTTTGGCAATGATTATTAAGAAAAAACAACCATATGCTTATTTGTTTCCATCCAATATACAAAGCTGTAAGGAATGAGTTCTTATAGCCTTTGAAATGTTAACATGTGACATAAGTACTGTAATATATGTTTTGGTTTTATAATCTCAGAAATTGTGGGGACATTAGAAATTATCTCACTCAGCCTTATTCCTAAAGCTTTACTTTTTCCCATAGATCTCTGGCCATTTAATTACCCTTTAAACACTTCTGTTGAAAAGGAGCTCATCACTTGATAAGCCATCCATTCCACTGTTGGAAAGCCTTTGCTGTTGTAAATTCACTCCATCTAATAAACTTAAACCTTCACTTATATCTGCTCTTCGGAGTGTTTTTTAAGGAGCCCAATTTTCTTCTATAGGGAAACCTTTCCTCTTTAACATTTCAGGCATCAGCCTCTGGACTTAAAACATAGGAATATAATATTCCAGGAGTGGTCTCAACTGTGCTAATAGAAAGTAAGCTAGGTTATGGTTCCATAACCAACAATTCTGAAATCTCAGTGGCTCATTCCACATGGCCATTTGAAATTGGTTGGGAGCTCCATGTTGTCATTGTCATCTTTGCTCTAGCCCCCAGGCAGGTAGGATAGCCACTGTGCATATGTTGCTGGTCATAGTGGCAGAAAGAAAAGAATATATGGCAAAACTTATACTAGATCTTCTAAGACTTGTTCTCCTGGAATAAGTAAGGGACACATCTGACTTCTGCTTACAATTCTTCAACCAAAGCAAATCACACAACCAGGACCAAACTCAATAAAACAGAAAAGTCTACTTTTTTCCTTGTGTCCAGAAAGAGGCAGACAGAAAGTGAGAGAGACAGAGACAGAGAAATATTTGTGAGTTGCCCAACACAGAATAAAACAAATCTTAATAGGAATAGTAGAGTCTTATGAACATAGTCAAAGATGCATTCTTTTATTATTTTAAGCCATTTTAAAATTGTGGCTTTTGGGGCACCTGGGTGGCTCAATTGTTAAGTGTCTGCCTTCGGCCCAGGGCGTGATCCCAGGGTCCTGGGATTGAGCCCCGCGTCGGGCTCCCTGCTCCGCTGGGAGCCTGCTTATTCCTCTCCCACTCCCCCTGCTTCTGTTCCCTTTCTCGCTGGCTGTCTCTCTTTGTCAAATAAATAAATACAATCTTTAAAAAAAAAATTGTGACTTTTATATTTGCACTGCTGTGACACATTTGTTGGCATGAGTTACTGCACCGATGTAAATTCCTAATAAGATACTAAACAGTTGATTCTATAAAACTTAAAGGTACAATTTTTACATTGATCATTATTAATTTCATCTTGTTTATTTCAGCAAGGTGCTTATTTCCCTGTTAGGTATCCCTTCCAACTTGTAGTCAGTATAACCAGCAAGTTGCTGATGCTTTCATTTAAATCAGAATAAAAATGTTGAAAAGGGGAGCTTTGATTGTGGAACCTCAGGATAGGTCACTAACCTGAATGAGGTTGGAACAGATTGACACCAAATAATCAGTCAATCTTCTCTTGGCATAATCGTTTAGTTAGCTGTTTGTGAATGCACTTTAAAGGACATAATCCAGCCCATATTTTCCATCTTAAAGAAAAGGTGGTTGTTTCATTTTGAATTTTCGTATAACACTGCATGATAAGACTTAACATAGGTGATTTAATGTAAAGTGCGTTTGCTGCTTTTTTTTTCATCCTTTGGAATTTTTATTGGTGTAACAACACATACCTATAAATGTTTCCAAACATAAGAAAAGTAACCTAATTAGATGTTCAGTAAAATCTGTAGTTTCAATCCAGCTAGAAAGGACCTTTTATAAGAAGGTAGATTTTTCAGGGAAAATATCTTAAAAGAAGAAAAGATTCATGTGACCTTTTGACAACCCTAGTGAGAAGTAGATCTGACATACTCTACCTTGCAGTTTGGGTGTCAGGGAATCAGTAGCACCTTAAAAATAACTGCAACAGGATAAAGATGGGAGGAAAAAATAAACACTGTTAACAAAATAGTTTATTAAGGAAGGAAGTAAAATGAAGCACACTGAACCAGTCATGTGCGGAATAAATATAGAACAGCACATTTCCAGAGACACACTAGGAAAAAACCCAACCCAAATATACTGAAAGGAATCCAAGGATAGAATTAATAGCTAAGTGGGCTGAGATATTATCTATTGTTCAGAGGGAAGAACCTCACACAGAAGGATAAATGTTGGAAACAGAACTGAACACTAAATTGGGGAAGAAACCGCTTTGACCAAAATATGTATATATAGTAGCAGATCAGACTCTTCAAAATCTAAGTGGTATGGGGAAGCCAACCATGTTTTTTAAGGAGTGATTTGGGAGAAGTTTTGGAGTGTGTTAGAAAGAGAGTTACCAACTTTTATTATAACTGACATGAACGGATAATTTAAAAGAGTAAGAAACAACTGTTTAGGGATGCCTTGCCTGGGTGGCTCAGATGGTTAAGGGTCAGCCTTCAGCTCAGGTCATGATCCCAGTGTCCCGGGATCAAGCCCCGAGTTGGCTCCCTGCCCAGCGGGGAGTCTGCCTCTCCTTCTCCCTTTCCTCCTCCACCCACTGGTGCTCTGTTTCTCTCTCTCTCAAATTAATAAATAAAATCTTAAAAGGAAAAAAAAAAGGAACAACTGTTTATCTAAGTCTTGCAGTGCTCTTCTCTTTCTTGGCTAAAGTTACAGATACCCTTTAAGCCACAGGTTTAAACGATTATGTACTTTTTTATGTAGTATTTCAAACAGACATGGTTTTCCACACTCCTTTGACCATGGTCAGCAAACCTTTTCTTTAAATGGCCCAATAGTAAATATTTAGGCTTTGTGAACTGTACGGTTTCTGATGCAGCTATTCAATGCTGCCATCATAGCACTAAAGCAGCCATAGATACCACATACATGAATGAGCATGGCTGGGTTCCAATAAAAATTTATTTACAAGGTGGGAGACTGGATTTGGCCTATGGCCTGTAGTGCACCAACTGCTGTTCTAGATTGTAAGTTACTTCTGGCTGGTAAAATAACTGATACCTGCTTTCTACTCTGTTCATCCAAGATGAATAGTCCTTAGCATTAATCCTGCTGACTTCATAATGTTCATTTGTCCTTAAATGGAACAGTTGAGCTGGACACTTTCAGAAAGTAAAATATCTTTTCAAAGATATGCTGGCTTTTCTCAGAGAGGGCTTCAATGTCTTGGACATGTGAATTAACAATTTACCTATTAGAGGTTTAAAAACACCACCTTGTCTGTATTTCAGTAAAAACTAGTATAATTTGGGTTCTTGAGTCCTCTGTTTATTGCAGCTTAACTCAGGGGAATCCAAGTGTCAAAATCATGGCAACTTGACATTCAGGTAACAGTATAATCCTACTCTAGAGAGCTCCGTCAAACCAGTGGCACAAAGCCAACCTTAGGACATGGTTTTGCCATTGTGTGAGTTTACAAAACAACTGAGTTACAGCTATCTTGTGGTTTCTCAGAATAGCCTGGAGCAGAATTTTGAGATGACAGAACCAAATGGGATTCAGTTACTGTTCTTATGTTTATGAAGTGTCAGGGGCTAAAACTGTCACTAATTTTGAACTATACTCGTCACTGCTTCTTTTGCATTATATACAGTATGCCTGGATTGATCAATAGGAACGATTCAATCCTGTCAAGGTTTGGTGTTCATCTCTTGAAAAATCCTTATTCTTCAAGCTATTCAAAAGTAATGCTTTTGTTGTTTACATGGCACTTGGCAAATTAGATTTGTCCCTACTAGCTCCCCTCTTTATTTCCTTTTTCTGAAAGACTCCCCACCCCGCCTTTGGCCTACCCTTTTATTTTCATCCAGGCACTCAGCGTTAAGAGTGGTTAGAAAACACAGTGTGTGGTTTCTTTGTCTTTGAATACTGCATGGCATCTAGCACTGCCTTGCACAAAATAAACGTCCAGTAAATGTTTCTTAAAAGCCTCCTCAGTGCCTTATGTCTTCAGCTTCATGAGATATCCATTTGATTGGAAGTGAGCAAATCACAATATTTAGCAGCATACTCATAATCCAATATTTCCTTCAGAATGGAATCCCTGCATCATAACCTGTCTGGAGGTGTGATAAATACTGAGAAGAACTGATACAAGAGGAGTCCTTTTTCTTTCATAAATTTGCTTTAGATAATGGTCTCCTAAAACTCCTTTCAATCCTTAAATAATAACAATGTATTTGAAAACATAGGAGAGGCCTTAACAATCAAAAAAGTAAACTCCCGCAAAATTTGAGTATTGAGTGAGAAAAAGGTCAAGAAATGGACTTTTGTAAACATCTGAAATTTAAAGAATGGGCAAATATCTAGAAACATCTCTATTTTTTTTCCCTTATGACTAATTCGATTAAATTTGGCCAAATCCCTTACACTGTACTGATGTGATAAGTTGCATTGTGGTTTTATGTTCTCAGAAATGTTAGAGTTAAAAGTTTCCCTTGGTAGGCTTCTTCTGCTTAGGAATGTTCTGTTTTAAGAAAACATAATATAGAAGAACGAAATTTACAAAATAAGCAAATAATGGGATAGCTATTCACCTAATGGGAGCATTCTTTCTTGGCAAAACAACACCCTGAAGGGTTTCTGTTACATACTGTCCTTCTCTTGTCCCTCACTGGTACTACACATTTGTTTATAGACAATTGCTTGCTAAATGAGGGATGAGGAAGGTGAGTAGAGAAAATATGGCTACATTTTAAAAAGAGACTGTTAATTGAAGATCAGTCTAATGAGAGATGGCTTTAAGGCAATAATGCAATTAAAAGGAAAATATTTTCTATTTTCCTTTCAGGAACACAACCTTACAGTCTGAATAAAAACGCATTGGTGTTCTCAGCTTCTCTGCCTCCACACCATTCCATGGTCCCTTAGTTTATCAATGCTAGTTTGGGTGTCGGTTTTGAGCAAAAGTGAAACAATAAATATCTTACATGTTAGCACTAATAGGTAGTCTACTGCTCACAGCAACAGGAAGTGTTTGTTTTTAGACTGTAACATTACCTCAAAAAAAAATGAATAGATAAAATAAGATTTGCTATTCAAGTTGACTGGACCCTGTATCCTATAATTTCCTTTGACCACTAGAATTCTGTAGAAAGTTTTATTTTTGAAAAGACTTTGAAAAATTCCTTGCAAAGGATTATTTCATTTCATTATTGTCTTTTCCACTCAATTATCTGTGTTTTAGGAAATTAGCATTAGTTTAGCATTAACTAAAGAAAAAGATAAACAAGTAACTAATTAATTGAAAAAGCATAATTTCTATCAAGAAATGTTTTCATCTTTTTAATTTTACCCATGTTTGCTGGGCGCCAGGGTGGCTCAGTCAGTTAAGTGTCTGCCTTTGGCTCAGATCATGATCCCAGAGTCCTGGGATGCAGCCCTGCATCTTCTTCCAGCTCCCTGCTCAGCGGGGAGTCTGCTTCTCCCTCTGCCCCTCCCCCTGCTCAAGCTCGCACTCTCTCTCTCTCTCTCTCAAATAAATAAATAAAATCTTAAAAAAATAAAAATAAAAAGATTTTACCCATGTTTGGTCACCAGATGTGTATGTGTAATAAACCAGTGGGTTTTGAAAGAGTAAATAATTTAAAATGGTGAAAAGGAAATATAACCAAAAACCAAACACTTCAAGAAGAGAAAGCTATAACATTCTCTAAGACAAATACTTCCTTTTTTTCTTCTAAGGTACAGATAACCAGTCTTCTCCGAAGGCAGTGATTTACAGTGCATGTTTGTTTCTTGGCACCTGCAACTCTAAGGTCATGTTGAGGTAATGATCTTGAAGAGATGCTTAGGCAAAGGCAAAGGAAGTATCAAATAGCTATTAATGTGATGCCTTTGAAAGTAGACAAATCTATAAATTCTAAAACATCATTGTTATTTAAAAAGTGCCAGATTTACATGAGATAGGGTCTTAGATTTAACATCCCACTAAAACTGAGCCAGCAGAAAAGCTGGAAAATAGAGCTCTTTATACAGGGAGGAATGTTCGGCAATTTGTTGATACGGTAAAAATTTCAAGAGGAAGAGATAGTACGAGGGCCAAATGGCATTCCCTCCCATCTGCCCTATCTTTTATCTTCAACTTCTTCTTCTATGCTGAATTCTTCCTCTCAATGTGTAAACATATTCAGGCCTCTCCCACCCGGGAAATTACCCTCCCTTGATCCGGAATTCCAACGTAAGCTATTATCCTCCTGTCTTTTCTCTTTCCCTGTCAGCTAAGCTCCTGGAGAGAGAAGTTGTTATGCAGCCTCCACTATCTTACCTCCTTACCTTCTTGCGGCTGTCTCTCTCCCCGAGCATGGGAGTTTTTTTCTGCAATTGCCAGATCTAGTGGGCTCTTGCCCTTGTCCCTTTTGTTAACATAGGGACATGTGCTGCCTCTTTCATTAAATTTCCCCATTGCCAGACTCCATGAGTTATTTGCATGTCTACCCCTTTCAGTAGAATGTATGTGGGGTCTGGGGGCTTGGGATGATACTTAATTTGAAACTTTAAGATAATCCCAGAAGCTGGCCCACGTAGGTACGCAAGAAATATATGTTAAATAAATAAATTTTCTTTATTGGACTGCAAATGATTTTCAGGAATTTGGGACTAACAGGGCTTAAAGACTTGTATTATTGTCGGTTTGTTTAAATGATGTGGCCTGTCTTTCCACATGGTTTGGGTTTGAGGGACTCATTTCCTGTTTCTTTTAAATGGTTTCTTGCTCTGAAACCCCCCCTGCCAGTTCAGTCCCCTCTCCTGGAGGTCTTGGGCCTTCAGGAGGCCTCCCAGTCTGGGCTGGTGGTGATGCATGACGCTGCATTGTTTGCTTAGCCACCCGGGTGGTTGGTTCCCTGTTTGAGGGGGAGGAAGCAGCAACAAGAAAACCCCGAGGAACCGGCGGAGAATGTGGTCTCCACATCCAGGCAACCGGGGCTGGCTCAAGTGCAGCAACGCCCCGGGGAACTTCTCAAAGGGCAGCTTCTACACAGCTTTCCCGTCGAGGATTCTCATCACATGTGTCCTTTGCTTTACTTAATGTTTTTTTTAGATTATTGCAGAGCGATATAACCATATTCTAAAATTCTGGAAGATTAAAGGAAAAAAATTGCTTCTATTCCCTCCATACTGGGTACTTTTTATGTAGTCCTCAACAGTCCTTTTTGTAACCATTTAAAAAAGTGTGATGGTCATCCTTGTGTCTGCTATTTTCACTTCCTGAATTTCTTTTTTTTTTTTTTAAAGATTTTATTTATTTATTCGACAGAGATAGAGACAGCCAGCGAGAGAGGGAACACAAGCAGGCGGAGTGGGAGAGGAAGAAGCAGGCTCACAGCGGAAGAGCCTGATGTGGGGCTCGATCCCAGAACTCCGGGATCATGCCCTGAGCTGAAGGCAGACGCTTAACCGCTGTGCCACCCAGGCGCCCCCACTTCCTGAATTTCAAACTCTCTTCTCTGTGCTGCATAGTCCTATAATCATTATTTTAAATCAAGCCGCTTTTATGCGTTACATTTACTAAATGGGGAAATCGTGAGGTATATATATTAACCTGAAAAAGGTTCTTGGAGAGTTTGGTCCCAATGTCGTCCATGATGCTGATGGGCCAGATTCCTGTGATACCTGGTAATTAGGCAGTTTCATTCAGTACCTATGCTGTTTGGTGTTTCCACAGGTAAAGGCTACCACATAGGTCGATTGCTTTTCTGGAGCACAATTCACACTGTTTGACCTAACAATTCCAGCGTCAAGAGATAAGTATATTTGCAAATGGAGATTTTATGAACCAGAATATTTAATCATATCTAGTGCTATCTTTAATATGTATGATACTATAAAATTAGTGCTGATTAAAAAAATGCCCCAACAATTGGGGACTGGCCAAATAAGAATACAATAAGAATATGAGACTGAATATGAGCAGAAGTCAAAAAAGAGAGAGATAGATGAGCATTTCTGTGTAGGTCAGTCAATCAGCAAGGTATGTGTAAAATTAACTCCAGATGAGGTTTGAATTGTTCAGAACACAAAGGCAAGTTCATCTGAAATGACTTGGGAAGTGTTGAGGAGAGGTTAAGAATCGTTTCTATAAGACACAGCTGAGCAAATCTGAGGGGTGGGGGCAAGAACAAGAATGTCAGTGATATTTCCTGTCACGACAGACATCTTTTCTAGAGATTTTCTTAGTTCCATGGTCAAAACCTGTGTTTGCTTTTATTTGCATACTTTCCGCTTCCTCCCACTATGAACCCCAAGTTGAATATGCCAAAGGGGAGCATTTTGTTTATGTTCATTCATTTTTGTTTTTTTCCTCTGAAGGGGAAGGTGGAATCCTGAGAAGCTGGAGAACACCTTTGTAGCTGGCTGCAGCCCGCAGGTATTGTTGAATCTTATCAAAACATGACTCCTGAGATCACAGACCCTTCCCCGTTGAACCTGCTTTAAAGTCTCTGGATGAACTAGAAATTTGGAAGTCACAAAAAAGAAGTTCTTTGCTATCCTAAGGAAGAAGAACAGCAATTGTTTATTGTGTGTGGTGCTAGTCTTTGGTGATTACCACGAATTTTCAACCCCCCCACCCCACCCCCTATTCTGGGCACATGGTAGAATTGCACTTTCTGGCCTTACTGTAGTTGGGATGCAAGAGGGGAGGGAGTGTATTTGTTCTGGATGATGAGTTATAAGGGAAAGTGATGTGTGTTACTTCCAGAGTGAGCATTTCATTACCAGTATAATTACCCTCCAAGGCTCTCTTGTCCCCTCTGCCATGACAACAGGCCAGGTTTGAGATGACAGATACAGCACCAAGTGAAGAGACATACAGAAAGTTCCAGCTATCTTGGGATAAACATATAGTGAGTGGGAAAGAAATCTATATTGTTACAATTAAGATTTTTTTTTAAACCACAGTCAACATGGATTGATACAAATGCTTTACTGTAGGATAAATACTATAATGAACATTTATATAATTTCATTTAATCCTCATAATCCAATGAGGTAGACAGTCTCATTTTCTCCAGCTTATAAATGAGGAAACAGATTTATGGTGCTTAAAGAAATTTCCCAAAGTCTCATCTCTTGGAAGTGCAGATCTGAACTTGAACCTAAGTTTTCTTTGATGAAAAAAATGGAGACACCATCATACTTTACAGAGCATTGCTTAAAAAATAAAATCACAAGGCAGCTCAGAATACGTAATGACTATTAACTCAGGGCATTTTGCATTCTGAAAGGGGAGTTTTAGTGTTAAATTAGAAAGTCCTAAGGGGGTCCTCTGTCTTTCCAGACAAGGCAAGATGAAGAAGCTCCTTCCCATAGCCTTCAGGCATAGCAGGGTGGCCTCTTTCAGAAGCAGAAAAGATCTATGTTTGGCTGGAGCTTCCCTGGCTTCCAACTACAGATCTCTGTGTCCTGGGTTCATTCCCATGTGTTTGTGCATCACATTTCGGAAAAGCCTCATGTGAAAGAGATGAAGCTCAGGCGTCAGACTGCTTGGGTTAGCCACTTAACATCGGTGTGATCTTAATAAAGTGAAAATTTCTCAGCCTCGATTTCTTTTTCTGTAAAATGGGAGCAGTTTAATAGTAAACCTCAAGCGTACACTTATCCTGATGAAAAGTTAAGTAAATCTCCTAAGTTGCTGTGAGGATTCAATGAAGTAATGCATGTCAACTGCTTAGAACAGTGCCTTGTATGAGGCAAGCACTCTCTCCCCTTTCTCTGTGTGTGTAACTGATTCATTTGTACATTTTCAATAACCATTGCAAGGTAACCCTATCTCATTTTAAGGTTCTGAAGGTTTTTTTCCGGCAAGAGGAAAGGAGTCTTAAAGTGGTGAGTAACCAGTTTTTATTTTGTTGTGTTTTTTAACCACATCAAGAATGAAATACTTTGAGGAGAGAGGTCAGCAATGTTCAAAATGCAGAAGTTAAAGAAACACAGGGAACATTCTTTGTGAAAACACTTGCAGAATCTCCTCTAATCCTCATTTCAAGCCTGGGTTCTTACCTTTTCCCACCCAACTCAAGGGTAGGCCCTTTCTGATACAGAGGGAAAAAAGGAAGGCATAAATAAATGGTTTTTGAACAAAAGTGTTTTTTGGAACTTTTCTTGCTGAAAATTATTTTTAAGGTTATTTTGAAAGTTGCCTGAGGGCAATTTTTACTAAAATGAACTGGCTTTTTCTTCTGACGGTGGGCTAGTCATTTCCCCTCTCAGATCTTATCTGCTTTTTATCTGTAAAATGAATGGATTAGGGTTGATAAATCTTCTTATATCTGTTGTTCTTTGATTCTGCCATTGCCTATTTAATCTACACCCTCGGAATGTGGGTCTGCAGCCTGTTTCTGCTTTAGATTGTGGACTAGGAATCCAGCCCGAGCTCCCCAACTCAACCCCCCATCCCGTCCCGCAGCTGCCTGGAGTTAAGGAAAAGTGAGGCTGCAACCCTTTTATTTGACGTGGGAGTTCTCTGTAGCATTAACCTGTTGTTGTCTAACGTGTGGGGCAGAGGAAATGAGCTTGGAGGCTGTGAACAGGGGTAGTCAACAAGAGCGTTTTCTTCTCTTTTTCCCAGGGGTGAGATGGGGGAAGAAAAACAGTGGTCTTTGTTGTGAAGCCACAGTGCCAAACTTCGACCTAGAGGAATGTTTAAATCCTGAAAAAAAGTTACGGAGACTTTCAATTACGTCCTTAGTCACAACAAGAGGGTACGAACTTTCAAGGCACTGGATTGAAGAGACACAAAAGTCAGGAAGTGACCCTTTCGTCGGGATTTCAGGGGCCCCGAGGGGAAACAAAGTCCTCTCACAGCTTGGGGAACTTTGGACCGTACCATCCCGAGAAGCAGGGGTGGGGGAGACGGGGAGGGCGATGGAAACGGACATCTTCGTTCTTAACGAGCCTTGAGCAAACTGAGGATTTTATTGCTGAAAAGACTCAGTGTCCGCAGATCCCCCGCCCAGAAATGAAAGCGAGTTTCAGCCGATTCCCATTGTGGAGCCTGCTGAAAAAGACGCCCGGGTCGCCCTGGCCAGAGCCGGCCTCCTGAATCGGGCCCTGTGCGCGCCTGTCCGGGCCGCGCGCCCGGGTCTGCAGGATGGCGTGCGGGGGCCAGCCCATCTGCGGCCGCGAGCAGCCGGGAGGAAGCCGCCCCGGGGATGAATGGGGCTTTGTTCGCCGGCAGCCGCGGCTGCCCTCGGCAGGCAGGGCCCGCACAACGGAGGCTGTATGCGAGAGGAATGGAAATGAGCCTCCGGCCCTCCCGAAGGAGCCCCATCCCCATCCCCTAGCAGTGCAGAGGAATGCTGGCAAGCCGGAAAGGAACCCTCGCCGGGAACGCTGCTCTCGCGCCTCTGAAACCCCATTGAGAAGAGCCCTTTGATGCAATTAAAGCGCATTTCATTGCAGGCCTGGGAGGAGGGAAGGACCGTCAAGCTTTTTTCTGTCTCCGAGCATGTGTGTGCACCTTTGTGGGGCGGGTTACTTAGCGAGCAGGCGGGAACTTGAGCTCCCTCTCTCGCAGACGTTCTGTAACATCATAAAAGCACACCCATAAACAGATTGGTTTTCACCGTGGGTGGAACCCAATTTGGATGCGTTCCAGGCTGACCTGCAGGCCGGAGTTCCTGCTTTGAAAGGCTCCTTGGTACGCCGTCCACCACCTGCTCTGCTGTGAAGGTTTAGGCGGGCAAGAAATAGCGTTTGCTTCTGAGATCACTGCTCCCCATTTTCCATTTTCTCAGAGATGGAGTGGGGCATGTCGCAGGTCCAGAAATGGTCACAGCCTGATGTGTAAAATGATGACGCATTCTACTGTTGAAGGACTAGGATGCGACGGCTATTTTGATATTCAGACTCTTCTTTAAGATTCCCCTATGTCCCCCACAGAGGCAACTGTGTGGCCCCCACAGAACCCACATAGACTAGTCTCTAAAGTTAATGTTTTTCATTTGTTAAAATGAATATTAAAAAGGCCAGAGAGCCCATACCATAAAGATCTGGGTGCTTGTGGAATTCTTTCTAAATTGGAGGTAGGCACCTTATCTGTTGGCTCATGTGACAGATGTATGGGATTGGAACTCAGTTAAACGTCCCTATAAAAAGATCCTCTGGATTCCTGTTTTGTTGACTTGGGACCACTTATTACTAGGGCTAATAGTCTGGTGTCTGTCTCTCTCCACTAGAATATGCCTCCTTCAGAACAAGAACCTATCTTTCGTATTCCAGTATTTTCTGAGCCCAGAGAGTCCCTAATCATCATGTCAGTAACAAATGCGTTCAATGAATGAATAAATCCAGGAATGTTAAGAATACTAACTTGCTGGCTGTTTTCTGTCACTAACCAATCTAAACAAGAACTGGGGGGGGGGCTGGGTGGGTACTGGGGATCCTTGGCGAGGCAGAAGTTACGTAGAAGCATGAAGAGTAGGAAAATATTTTTGAGAGCACAAACATGCTGCAAATGTTTCCTGAAATGACCCAAGGCAGAATGCGGCACTTAGGTGAAGGAGTCATTCTTTCCCAAGGAGTGGATGTTTAATGCTGGCAAACATGCATCATATTTCATACTTGCAAGGAGGTGCATAATCCATCCTTCATTCATTCTTTAACTATCCCATGGAAGCAGAACAGTAAGAGTAATGGCTATGCATCATGGGCATTGCTGTTTCTTATATGTTGATCTAAATATGTCTTATTTTAGGTCTTGTTTGGACCTCTAACTTGAGTGTTTTCCCCTGAGGCCTTGCATACATCTACGTTTTTCCCATTAAAAAAGAGTAACAGCACACTCTTGCATCTCAATCAGAAAGCCTATAAATATGAGATAGTAGAGAACATCCTTCAGATATATATCTCCAGTTGTCTACAGGAAATACTACTTAAGTGACCACATAAGCAAATGGATGCTCCACTCATGTCTCCCCCATTCCTACACAATGGATGCATACACACAGACTAAAAGATGGGACCCAGTGATTTCTTGTTTGTGTGAGAGCTCAGTATGCCAGCACACAGTTTCCCATAACTTTATGTCTTGTCATGTAGCTCTATTTGGCTGTCATTCTGGGCACCATATTGTCTTGATGTGAATATCATCCCTGATAGTTGAGACTATTCAGACTGTCTCATTCCTGTGTGTTTAGCCAGGTGGACCCAACCCACATCAAATCCCATATGTGAAGTGATTCTAGGATAGAACAAAAGTTGTACAACAGTATCAATAGCAGTGATCCTCCTTTGCAGAACTGCTGAGTTTTCTCCAAATTATTGAGTATTTCTGTTTCCTTCTGATTAACCAGATTTTTTTTTAAAGCAGATTTATCCTCATTTCAGATTGGTCATTAATAGGCAGTAGCTTGGATCAAGCTACTTGCCTCTAGCAAATAATGAACGATCCAAAAGTGGTCACTGAAGGCCAGAATTAAAGGTTCTAGTCTGATTACATTGATGAAATAAAAAATCCCATGTGAACAATCATGTTTTATCCATTTAGATTTATCTATTTTTTAAAGGACTATGCCTGTTTATCTGGAAATACTCAGGGTTTAGTAATAATACCTTTTATTTTGGAAACCGAGAATTGCACATGCCTAGAAATTGTTGGTGAGGGTGAAATTTGCAGAGTTAAGTACCAGAAGTAAAGATAGTGAAGACTATCGTTCCCTGTTGCAGGTTAGGAAATAACTTGAGAGAGGAAAAGTGGCTTGCCTATGGTCACAAACTATAGAATTACAATTGCATCTCTCTTCTCTTGATGTACAAGGTAGCCCTCAAGGTCACTGGTGTTTTAATGCTAGGGAAGCCTGCAGTTTAGATAGTGACTAGACCCTGGATCCCAAAGGACATATGAAAGCTAGTTCATCTGATTTGATAAGATCAGATTAACTATATAGCATACTGTACTTTCATTCTGAGAAGATTTAAATCATTAGCTCAACTTCTCATTTTTCCCATCTTGTGATTTGTCCAGTAGCCAGGAAAGTGAAAAGAAGACCTCTCCTTTATTAACCAGATGACCCATGGCCTTCTTAGCCAGGGCTCTCTAGAAGTTAGGGTGGAGACTTTTATTTGTCCTGTCTTTGGGGCAATAAAAGGGGAGGGGACACCTTTTTCATCCAGTCTTTGGCTCCTAAAAAGCCAAAAAGCAATGCTATTTACTTAGTCTCTGGGCTTCTAAGTGCTGGGGTGGCTCCTGTTGACTCAAATTGGAGTCCTTGAAGCTAGGTGGGGCTCTATGGAGCTGTTAGTCATGTGAGGTTGCCAGGGCAACTTAAAAGTCTCCTGAGTTGGAAGGCCTCACGAAGTACAAAGAAGAGACTGCCAGGGTGCATTACAACTTAAAGGCATGTGTTCAATAACATGTCATCTCTGGGTAATGGGGCTTTTATTTTTATTTTGTGGGACTGAAAGATCAGAAGCTGGAAATTAGCTGAGGAGGATAAAGAAAAGGAGAAATTAAGGGGGGGGCTATTTCTGTTCCTTATGTGGGCAATGGTTGAACAAGGAGAACATCTGGTCCTGGAGCAGGTCTCTGTAGTGCTGCTTTTAATTACCCTGTCATTTGGTCTCAGGCTAAATTAGTGACTGTGGGAGCAGCTCAGATCTCCAAACTGACAGGCCCAGAGAGCTCGACTTAGCCTGCCACATAGTCAGAGGGGAAACACGGAGCTTCCGGTTTCATATTTAAACCAGGGATTGACTCATAATTGTAGCTGTCAGGAGGGTGATGGAGACATTATGTAATCTGGTTCTTACGGCGATGTGTGTTTAAGATTTCTGTTCTGTAAATTCCAGAGGAAATTTTGTGCCCATTGAGAGAGAATTTGCTGGCTGCTCTGTGGTGTGCCCTGCAGGATAATGACAGTGCTATTAAAGGTTCCTAAGTCTGCCTGAATCCAAACATGAATGAATTTCCCCCTGAAAGGCTCTCCTGTTTTTCCATAGACTTAAATGTGGATGAGGTTAGGCAAAATATGGTGAACTGCAAAGAGGCAGTATGTTGACCCAGTAGAGAATTTAATGACAAACCACTCAGGTCCACAGATTTTTTTTTTTTTTTTTCTGGGCCACATAGTTCCCTTTACTAGTTCCCATTATTTCCAGCCTTAAGAGATTCTGGAAGTGGACATCAGTTGCTCCTGGAAACAAAGCATTGGAGCTGTGGATCATTTGTTCCATTTTCATTCTGTTTGTTTCTTGCCTCTTGGAGGCCTCTGTGGACTGGTATAAATTTGCAGGGCTGCCAGGGAAGGCCTGAGACAGACCCAGTGTTTGCAGCCCCGAAAAAAAGTCAGATGAGGCTGTTTAATTTTAACTCTGAAGGAATGTATTCTCAACACTTCTGCAAAAGGAAGACTGTGTTTTCATTTGATTGCTCGCTGAACCTAATATGCTTTACCTACATGATAAGAACAATCCGTCAATGGAGAACAGTATTCATATAAATCATAGTGGAGACTAAATAAAAATTTACAAAGTGAATTGGGAGTGGGTTAGTTTGCTTGTTGGGAGTAATGGTGGTGGGGGCATGGGGAGGACTGAAACCTCCCAACACTCCCTGGTTGTGGGTTTGGCTGCTCCAGAGTTCCCGTCTCTATTTCCCGTCTCTCTTGGGGAATCCTCCAGTCTACCAGTACTTGGAGTTCTGGTTCTGCCTTTTCAAGCCCATCAAAGAAGACAATGGTATTTATAAAGTAGTTTTAGTCAAAATTAATAGCTACATGTGTGAAAATGTGTAATTAAATGCTGGGTATCATCATAATCTATTTACAAAGTTTCATGTGACTATTATATAGTCACTGTAACTTAGGGCATTATCATAGACTGCTGGATGATGCGGAGATGGATAATTTCATGAGCTGTCTAGCCTAAGTTTATTTATTTATTCATACGAGGGTTGTTTTTATAATCTCAATATTTTTCTAGAAAAATGAAAAATTAGGATAATTGCATACTTGCCTATTGGTATTTGGAACATATTATTGAGAGTGGGTAATTTTCACTTTTCAGGAAAAAGTTATTTTAATGAAAAATAATATAATACAATTAAATATTATAATATATTACTAAAATAATATATTTTATATACTTGTGTATTTACACATAGAAATGCAGATTTAAAGGACCAATCAAAAAATTTCCATATTCTTTCATAGTCTCAGGGTGTGAAATCTTAATTAGGACACAGTGCTACTATGACTGGATTTCTTTCTCTCATGAGGATAAAGTTTCACATGAGTATTATACAGTCAGTCACTATAGCTCAGGACATTATCATATGACTGCTGGATGATGCAGGGATGGATAACATCATGAGCTAGCCTAAGTTTATTGATTTTCCTAGTCATTGAAATGAAGAGACTTGATGTGACTCCTGTTGAGATACTTCCAGAGGCAACCATCCTTGTAATGGATTCTCTCCATCAGTAAATTAGGTCCTGATTTGCCTGTTTTTTTCCTCCTGTACTAGAATTTCAGATGGGCTGGGGATTTCTCTTCTAGTCAAGGGCCATTGGCTTATAGAAAACAATAACTGAAGACAACAAAATAGTGTTATGCTGTGGCTTGAACAAATTAAGCTTAACATTGGATCTAGTTATAAATATCAGTGAGATATTTTCTCTTTCTTGTCTTTCTCTATCCAAACCCAGGCATTCATCATTGAAGATGAGGGACTAATCAGAAAGGATAATTGCCAGAATTAATAAATTGACTCTGATTAATAAGAACTATTCATGAGAATTAATAAATCACCTATTATTAATAAAAATAAATATTTATTTCATGATATTTAATTAGGATTGAAAATTGGTTGAGATTTGTTTTTCTTTAACCTTTACAAACCATAGTTAACCCAAGTTGCCCCAACATTCTTTGAGAACTTCAGTTGTCTACATGTGAATTTTAAATTCCTTATTAAAACTTTCAAGGCCCACCAAATCTGGCTCCAATTTACCCTTCTAACTTTATTTCCTGCTACTCCCGACCTACCCTTCTAACTGTATTTCTCATTTCTCTAAGCTCACATGCTGGATGTGCCAGCCAATCTAAATGACTCCATGTTTTCAAAGCTGCTTTCCTTAGACAGTATCTTCAAGTTCTAGCTCTACAAAGCCTTCCGTTATTATCCCTAACAACAACTAATTATGTCTAATGAACTCCCGTAGCACTTAACCTATAATTTCTCTTACAGCATCGCGTGATATATAGATTAATGTTTAAGCCTCACCCATTTATTTCCTGTAAGTTCCTTGAGGGTGGAATCCATGTTTGATTCATGTGGTGTCCACAGACTGCCTTATGTTCTGCTTATCCATGATAGAAGTTCCACAAACCTTTGTAGAAGGAATGAATAAAATCTAGCTACAACATTCAAAACACTTAAATTTCTCTGAACAAGAGAGAATCTCTGTTTTTTGGCAAAACAAAGATGGGATTTTTGGCTCCTTTCACAGATAACACTGTTGTTTCTCCCGAAAATGGACTAACTCAGTGCCCACCACCCATCCTCAGAACCCAGAAAGACTCAGAACCTAGTGAACCATGTCAAGTAATGAGAAATTGTTTTGTTTCTATTACTGGGATACGGATGAGAAAAAGGATGAGGTAGGTAGACTCCTGTGCTAGACAAGGAGCAGGTCTGTGGCACTCAGTTTAAAAATTTTTTAAAAGAATTGCCACCAGATTTATTGTTTATAGTCTTTTGTTATCATTCCTTTCCTTTCTTTTCCAGTTGATCTGTCAATTCTGGCCAGCTACGATGATTTGAATGGGGCTCTGGAATAATGGGCTAAGTCAGGAGAATTGACTTCTAGAGTTGGCTCTGCCACTGGCTGTGTGGTTTTAGGAAAGTATGAATAAGAATTAATTTCCTCATCTATATAACATTGATAATAAATTCTCTTACCTTTCTCACAGTGTTGTTCTTAGGATTCAGAAGAACAGTTTATAAGAAACAATATTGAAAACTACAAAGTGTTTTATATTTTATAAGGGGTTCCTATAAAATTTAACAATACTAGAGGTTTCCTCTTGGGATATCTATTAAATCACTATTCCCACTTGGACAATTATTACTTAATATGTCTAATTAGGCAAAGTAGAGGGATTTGGAATTTAGGCTCTGCCATTTACTAGCTCTGTGACTCTAGCAAGTTACCTACCCTCACCCAAACCTCGTTTTTCTCAATTACAATTGGGGATGAAATATCTAGCTCATATGATAGTGAAAATTAGTAGTGTTGTGGCCTTGTCATATGTCAACTTGGCTAGGTTGAATTACATTTCCTAGAAATCCCTTCCCTGAATGTGTCTGGCTGGGGTAGGCCACAAGAGACATGTTCACAATGGGTTTGGAATTTGAAAGTAAAACAACAACCATTTTGTGTTTTAGCTTGGGAAGCTGGGGCAGGAGCTTTGGAGCTCTCACTGACACACATTGTTGCTATCTGTTGGCATACCTCTTTGGCACTGAAGAGCAGCCACCTGTCCTGAGATCCTCCTTTAAGTTCTCTGACTCTTGGGCACATGAATATTTAGTTCCATGAAAAAGGGCCCTGGTTTCTTCAAGGCAGGATGCTCACATCATCAAGGTTAGAGACTGCTATTACTGATATAGGTTCCAGTTTGTCCCTGTCCTTGTGGGTTCCAGATTGTACTTGCTCACCCATGGTTTACGTCTTCTCTTCTCTTCCTAATGACTTGGCCTATGGACTTCAAGCTTCAGGATCAGATAAAAGACTTAGAGACTATTTAACCAGTCTCCACCATTGTATAAGTTTTCCATAACATCTACTCTTATCTATCACCAAAACACACATACCCCTACCTTCTAATGCTGTGATCATTATTATTAATATTGTCACTCAGATGTCAGAGAACTAGGTAGGATTGTCTAAAGGCTCTATTTCCTATAGAAGCCCAAAATCCTCTCTAAGATTTCTCCAAACTCCTGTTGAATTTGTATTTTCATGGTCACTTCTGGCTCACCAAACCCTTCCCAATCCGCACAAGAGACTTATTCATACAAAGCACTTCTTAGCGTAATTGTCTTTACTAAAGATTTTGGTGGCATGGGCAAAGAGAAGAAAGGTTCATGTTACAACAAAACAATTTCCAATTGAATTTCAGGCACCCCTCTGTAAAATGTTTCTCTACCAGCTCATCCTTAGAGCATATGCCCAGTTCTCTCACCCTGCAAAAGCCCTAGCCTCACAATATCTCCTTGGATCCTCTCTCCTTCTTCCCTTTTCCTCATCTGCTCTCTCTTTTTTCCCAATCCCCTACCCTGTTGTTTTTAAGTGCAGAACAACTTAACTAGCTCTCCTTTCTTTTTCTTCCTTAGATTATTGTAGACATATGTCCATGCCTTTAGGATCTCACTTTCTATTCCCAAAGACTGTTTTTACAAGGAGAATGCTATTGCAGTTAAGAAAATAAAAATTTTACCTGGTTATAATAATGACAAGAGCAGGAAGCATATATTTAGCACTTACTGTGATCCAGGCTCCAAGAACTCTTCATTTCTCTTATCTCATCTGATTGCCGTAACAGTCTGGTGAGGTGGTCTGGCTTTAGCCTTATTTTTACAAGGTTGAAATCAAATCCTAGAAATAATAATAATAATAATAATAATATTAAAGCAATTAGGAAACCTAATATTTATTGAAATCGTATAGGTCAGGCACTGTTTTAAGCACTTGACTTTTTTCTCATTAATATCTTAAAACTTACAAGTTTAGTATAATTATCCTCATTTTATAAAGAATTTAAGACACAGACAACTTAGGAAATCTGTTCAAATTCACACAATAAATAAAGAGTGGAGCTGTGAATGGAAGCCAGGCTGTCGGAATCCAGAGCTCAGGATACTGTTTGGGAAGGTAAGAATGTGTTTCAATGTTCTCTTATACAGTTGGCCTCCTATTTCATCTTGATACCTTTCTTGACTAACCTAATATTTTAACCCATCCTTCACATTTTAGATCCTTCATCCCTGTTTTGTCTCCTTAGCACCTAATACTATAAATATGTTGTATATTTATTTATCATTTTTATTTTTCTACCTCCACCACTGGAATATAAGCTCTGTGAGGCAGGGAAATTTTTGTGTTTTGTTCACAGTAGCATTATTAGGGCCTGTAAGAGTGTCCTGCACATAGCAGATGCTCAACAAGTAGTTACTGAATAAAGAATGAATGAATGAATCAATCAATCAATCAATGAGACTGCTTCTAATTAGAACATGGAGATACTTAAGAAACCAAACACTTTGGACAGAATGTGAAAAGGTTCTAAATTGCTGAACTCTAGTTATAATTTAATTCATGAGGGGGCCACTAATACTGTGATTCCCCTCTGTTCCTTTCCTTCCTGTCCTCTCCACTACCTCTCCCAAGTGCATATGTATAACTGTCTTCATGTGGTTGAACTGCCTTCCCTATGAGCCTGCTCTCAAATACTGAAGAATACTCTTTGACTTCTTAGTTTACATTCTCCATTTATAAAACAGAGCTAATTATATTTCTAATAACTTCAGCAAGATCTGGAGGAGATCAGTGAGATGACGATAGAAAAAAAATAAGGCATTGAATTTTAGGAGGACTCTGGCTAGGCAAACATACATGGAAATTCAAATAAAATACTTTTGTCACCTCTCCATAATTTGAGGCTTTTATCTCAAGGATATAACTTAGTAACATTTGTAGAAATAATGACTTTTGTGGCTTATTGTTATTTTGACCTTAAAAATTTTTTAAGTTATAATTTTAAGATTTTATTTATTTATTTGACAGAGAGAGCGAGCGCATGCAAGCACAAGCAGGGGGAGTGGTAGAGGGAGAGGGAGAAACAGGGGATGCAGGGCTCCTTCCCAGGACCCTGGGATCATGACCTGAGCCAAAGGCAGATGCTTAACTGACTGAGCCACCCAGGCACCCCTTAAAAATTTTTTTTTCTAACAATCATTAGGAATTACTTAGCATATAAATGTAGATTTATCTATTTATTGAAGTATAGTTGACATACAATGTTACATTAGTCTCAGGTATACAACACAGGTACTTGACAAGTTTATGTGTTATGCTATGCTCACCACAAGTATACCTACCATCTGTCACCATACAACACTATTACAAGACCACTGACTATATTCCCTATGTTGTACCTTTTATTCCTGTGACTTATTCATTCCATAACTGGAAGCTTGTTCTCCCCACCCCCCACTACCCTTCATCCATTTTGCCCATCTTCAACTCCCATATCCTCTGGTGACTACTAGCTGCTTCTTTGTATTTATGGTTTTGTTTCTGCTTTTTGTTTGTTTGCTTATTCATTTGTTGTTAAGACATCTGAGATCAAGGTGTTGCCAGGGTCAGTTTTTTCTGAGGTCTCTTTCCTTGGTTATTGGATGGTCATCTTCCCCTGTGTATTTACATGGTCTTCCTCCTATGCCTGTATCCAAATTTCCTCTTTTTTATAAGGATGCATTGATACTGTATTAGGGCCCACCTAAATGAGCTTGTTTTAATTTGATTACTTCTTTAAAGACTATCTTCAAATACAGTCACAGTCTGAGGTACTGGGAGTTAGGACTTTGACATATGAATTTTGGGGGGGGACATAGTTCAACTCATAACAGTTATCCTAAAATATTGCTGAACTCTCTGGGTCTTAGTTTACTGGATTAAAAATAACAATACCTGCTCTATACATCTGTTATAAACATTACTTGGTATTTTCTTTCTTTAGGTAATTAAAGCTAGGTAGAAATAAATCTAGTTTTTGGAGAGATGATAATATTATCAAAGGTCACAGATGGACCAAAATTTGCTCAGAGCGAAACCAGCTAGACGGAGAGGACAACGCTTTTCTAAAATTTTACGTTTTTGGAAAATGGGCAGCATGCAGCTGAGTATTACCTCAAAGGACTACCAAAATTATTGGATCAGACCAAACTTTAAATCAGATAGGATTAAAAGTTAATTTTCCTCTGGCAATTAATGTCTAGAAACTTGGAAGAGAAGACAGATGAAATCAAGAAGTTAAATTTGAGATCCTGTCCAATCACCACCACAACCACCACCACCACCACCACCATCATCATCATCATCGATGTGACCATCGTTTTTACCATGTCACACTGGATGTTTTTACTGTCTTATCATCTAATGGCTTTATCTGCTGCTCAACAAGTCTGTGAGCTCTTTATGGTAGGAAGTATGTCTAGGAGTTTTTATCTGTGTACTTTTGTGCCTTGCATGGTGCTGGGCACAGAGCTGGGGCTTGGTAAGCACTGGCTGGCCAATTTGCACTGACTTCTGGGCCTGGTTGCTGAGTGCATCAGTCAGAAGACTGGTGGTGAGGGAATGGTAGGGGAAGGGGTGGCTGACTGCCATAGCACAACCGGGAGTGGATACCCAGCTGGTGATGGTACTGTTTGCATTGACCAACTTGTTGGTAGGACTTTGCAACTACATGAACAATGGGCTTCAGAGTGGGATCTCTAAAATCCTGGAGAATATAGACTTATTGTAATTTGAAAAGAAGCCAAATTATTAGTCTTTTCTCAGCATTGAGGCATACTTTGCCATAGAAAATGTAAATGATTTGGTGGTAGGCAGTGGGAAGGGAGAGGAATGGGATCAAAACATAGTTTCTATCTAATTTCCTTTGACAATGGTTATTGTAAAAACATTTTGGCTAGGAAAAGATTAATTTCTGTTTTCAAAATTAAAAAAAATGCAACATGTGGAAAATATTATGTTGATGCATATTTTGTTGAACAGATGGTGACAGTCCCCAAACTTCTCAAGGATTTCCCTTATAGGATGAAGGGGAAGCATTTTAACTCTACCAAGTAAATGAGAGTCACTGAATCTCTATGATTTTGTCTGTTTCTTCTTATAAAAATCCTCTTTTTATCATCAAACCACAGATTTTTCTTCCCAATAATTTTTAACAAGTTCCTTTAAACTGGGCCGTTCAATTAGCACCAAAATGTGAATATTTTTTTTTTTTTTGCTAGTCTAGCTTTTCTCAGCAGGGAAACCCTTGGCTTTGTATTAAAGATGGGGAAACTGAGGGCTGAAAGTTTCTGTGACCCTCACCAACCTTTGATAATGAGTCACAGCTGAAGTAAACAATAGAGATGGGTTTCTTGACTCTCAAATCCTTGACCTTTCACTATTCTTTAGCAACTTTGATTCCTACTATACTTGAACCTACTTCACTTATGCATTTTCCTTTCTGTGCTCTCCTTTTAGAAGATTCTAAAGAAGACTTAGGGGAAAGATTTTCCTAAATGGCCGCCTACTCTTCCACCTGTGTGTTTTGGTTTCCTTTGAAATGAAAGCATAGCTTCAAGTAGACTCTCCCCGAAGGTTTTCAAGATGAGCCTGTTTCACAGCTGGAGACAGAATGGTTATTAATCAAGCACTTTCTTATGCCATCAGTCATTTCTACATCAGGGGACACTTTTCTTGCTAGAAAAAGTTAAAATCAAGTACAATAAGCAACAGCCAACTGTCTACCATTCATTGAGGTTCAGGGATAGAAGTTTACATTTTTATTTACTCCTCTGTTCCCAAACAACTACCCCCCTTCAAATTTTTTAAGATTAAACAATATCTTAATGCTTCTGTTCCCTACCTAGACTCTGTCTAGACTGCTTAGATGAGTTAGGCAGCCTAATGGACCTGAGTGAAACTGGGCCTGTGTCACTGATGGTGAGGTTCAGGACCTGGCCCTGACCAGGTAGGGGTGATGTGAGTACACAATAATTTGTTACTCCAGTGCAATCCGAACCTGTGGAGAGGTAGGGAGACTGTGATCTGGGGCTGTGCTAGCCACCTGATTCTTCTTTTCCTTATTTAATGATCCTTATGGATAATTGGAAGATTGTTGTAGATACAATTGTCCCTTTTCGATTATCTTATAAATCCCTTTGATCTTTCTTTCTTTTCTTTAATCCTTCTCTCAAATATTCTTGCATATATTCACATTTCATCCCTTGCAGTCTCTACTGAAATTCATTGCTTAAGGCTTTCTAACACGAGGGGTAAAAGAAGAAAGAGATGTTTTGTCGCCCTTAAGATAAGCAGCTCAAAATAAATTCGGAGTGCAAGTGTATTAAAACCCAAGCACTCCCAGAAATCTCTTTCTACCAACAATTTAGAGTGAAAATATCAGGAGTGAAATGGAGAAAAATAGCTGATTTACTGAGTGGTTAAGATGTGGTAGGTTATCTGCACAGATCATATGAATTCATCCTCACTATGAAACCTATGAGGTGGTTACTATTATTAGCCTCATATTTGCAGTGGGGGGGACTATGGTTTAGAGAGATTCAGTGATTTGCCAAAGTTATACAGGGAAGCAGGCTGAAGTTAGAATTTAAACCAAGGAGGTCTGATTTCAGAGACCATGAACTTAGCAACAGTGCTATACTTTCTCATGGGAAATCTCACACACTTATTAAAGTGTATTTAAAAAGGCCTAAATGATAAAACCGATAGTCTGAGCATATTTAGCATATTCATCATCTGACCCAGATGATAAATCATGGCAGCTAAGGAAATACTACATCTTGGAAACATGCTTTGCAATTGTTCAAATTACTTCAAAAAGGTTAAAACATTAGTCTAGAACCCTTGGTTTATTTTCTTCTCAGCTTTATTGAGTCTTTAACGTTGCTTCACTTTTAAGGCAAATTGCTCTTTGTGCTGAGCATTTAGTAAGGAAAGCTGCCTCTTTTTCTGTCCAGTGTTCCTGTTAGGGAAGGTGAAACAGCAAATTCAGGGTCCTGAGATTGCTTGTAGACCAGATGACCTTTCTCTGCACAAGTACTGTGCATTTCATGCCCTACCATTGAGCCAGAGGCTAATTTTTACTTAAACCTTTCTCACCTCTAGATTTTTAAATTCTAAAGCAAAGAGGCACTGCGACCTGCATCGAGTTCCACTAAATTGCTGACTTGTCCTAGTGACTTCTTTTGACTTCCTGCTACTGTTTGGAAGGGAAGTAAAGTTGGATAAAATGCAGGAACTTTACTGGAAACTTCCAGTGTTCCTACACAGCATTTAATGTTTCTACATGGTGAGAAGAACAAGCAATTTAGAGAGCGATCCCAAGTTGGTTGTCCTTATTACTGGAATGAAAAAGCAAGACACTTTAAAATCTTGATTAAAGTGAGTTAAAAAAAAATTAAGTGAATTTCCACAGATTTTCCATGTAGTTTTACCATGTGACTTTAAGAAAATTACTTAATTACATACTAGGTTGCTTATTTTTAAAATAGGCATCCTAAGGAACACAGATTTTAGGTATCAGAAAAGTTTTCTAGTATCTAGGTATCAGAAAAGTGCTTGGCAGACCCCTCCGTCTTCTCTGCCTGGCAATCTTCCACTCATTTTCTGAAGTCAGCTCAGATACCACCTCCTCTGTAAGGCCATCCCTAACTCATCCAGGTAGTCTTAGTTGCTGCTCTCTTTGCTCTCACAGATTTCATGACTCTTACAGCACCTATTACATGTAATTGTTCAAGTCTGGTTTGCATGCCCATGGCCACCTCACTGCACAACTCTAGAGGGCACTCTTTGTAATTCTGCAACATGACACCCCTGGTCTCCATCAGCTCCTGGTATCACCTAGGCAGCCCTCTCATCTTTGTACCCTTAGGACCTGGCATGAGATCCCTAGAACAAAGTTACTGTTTATTAAGTAGTTAATGAATGAGTGGCTGAATTCTCCCTGTATTTATCTATCTTGATCCCTGGATCTTTATTTTTTCTGTCACACAGCTTTTCTTTTTCTATATTGTCATTGCACAGTCTTTCCTCCCCCTTCCCTGTTTCTTCATTTGCTTGATTCTCTGTGTTGCTTTCTATGCATTAGGTCAAACAGCCACCTCTCCCGTCTGGGGGGAGAGAGGGCCTCCCACAGGCCCCCCAGAGCTGTATCAGATCAGATGCCCGCCCCTCAGGCCGAGGCTCCAGGACAAGCAAAGAGGCCTTTCTCACAGAAACGCTGGGCTGTGTCAGTCCGCTGTCTGTGCGGGCCCTGAGGCCGGCAGCCTGGCGGGAACTCTTTCTCCAGTGGTTACCACAGTTCGGTGGGACCCAGGAACACAAGCTCCCCCGGCCGCCAGAGCCAGGAGATCACAGGCATCCCCTGGGCCGCAGCCACAAACACCCGGGCACCAGATGCGTGTAAAAGCTCCCTTCAGGGCCTCCTGGCACTCAGCAGCGCGACGGACCGACAGCGTGCGCACCAAGATGGCGCCCGCCGGTCTCCCGCCCGCAGCGAGAGCGGGGCGCAGGTCCCCGCGGGCGTTCCAGGCCAGACGCCTGCCCCTCAGCCCGAGGCTCCGGGACAAGCAAAGAGCCAGGGAGCCTTTCCCACGCGAATCCGGCGTCCCTCCATCGGCTGCCTCCACCTGGACCCTGAAGCGGTGGGTCCGAGGGCGAGAGCCCTTCCGGAGCTGTTTCTCAGATCCTCAGCGCCGGTGGGGCTCGTGGAAGCAAGCCCCGTTGGTTTTCAAAGCTACATACTTTGGGGTTTGTCTCTCAGGTGCAGGTCTGAAAGACCTAGGGGTGACTCAGGTGCCCTTCGAACCCTTTGCTCTTCAGAGAGAAGCTCTGGGTTTTGTGCTCCCTCCCCACTATGGATAGTAGCTCCAGGCGTGGGGCTTATGGCAAGACGTGTCCCAGCCTCTACCTGCTTCGATGTGGGCCTTCCCTCGCCGGCCCAGAGCGTAGGGGTTGCTCAGCCAGTTTTTAGTTTCTTTCTTTCTTTCTTTTCCCCAGAGGAAATTGTTTCAAGTGTAGCTATCCATTTGGTATGTTTGTGGGAGGAGGTGAGTTCACGATCCTCTTAATGTTCGCCATCTTGAGTGGGAACTCCTGTTTCCCTATTCTCCATTTCTCACCTCTTTCCAAAAAGAATTTGAGGTGGTTTGCAAATATATACATATGTATAAATACACATGTATTATTCAACAGTATAAAAAAAAAGAAATGAGGCAATCAGGGAAAGTTTGCACATTTTTTTTCCTTTCTCAGATTTATCTTTACTTGCCTTGAAAATCACTGAAGTTTTTTTTTTTTTTTTTTTAATACAGATTCTCTTAAATTTATGCTAACTATATTGATTGGTTTTCTAAGGTGCTGGTCACTTACTCCCTTCCCTTGTAGTTGATATCCCAGCATCCATTTCACTTGGGCAAATGATAATGAGTATCAAGAGCAGGGGTATCACTCCCTTGAGCGCAGGGACTAGGAGGGGCAGAGGGAGAGAGAGACTCTCAAGCCGACTCCACCCTCAGCGTGGAGACTGACACTGGCTTGCTCCCACAACCATGAGATCATGACCTGAGCTGAAAGCAAGAGTCAGCCACTTAATTGAGCCACCCAGGTGCTCCTGTTCAATGATTTTTTTTTTTTAAAGATTTTATTTATTCGACAGAGAGAGAGACAGCCAGCGAGAGAGGGAGCACAAGCAGGGGGAGTGGGAGAGGAAGCAGCAGGCTCATAGCGGAGGAGCCTGATGTGGGGCTCGATCCCAGAACGCCGGGATCACGCCCTGAGCCAAAGGCAGATGCTTAACCGCTGTGCCACCCAGGCGCCCCTAAAATTCTTAATAATTTTTTAGAGAGGGCCCTGCATTCTCAGAGTTCTACACAAAATGAACTCAGTTCACTGTGTTCTACAAATTGTATAGCCAGTCCTGGCCACCTCGAAGGACAAGTGATCAGCAAAGAGAAGCTGGCAAGATGACAAAAGTCTTAGTGGCTAAGGGAGATGCAAATGAATGACTGGATTAGACGTGCATACAGTAGTCCAGGTCAGAGCTAGAGTTTCCAGTTATGTCATGAGACTGGTTAGGTAACCTCCAACAACTTCTTAAGAGCATCCACAAGAGAGAGCACCCAGGCGCCCCTGTTCAATGATTTTCAAACTGTGCTTCAAGGATCAATCACTCCAGCTTCCATGGAGATATATGAGGATAAGCTTAAACTGGTTTCAGACATTGGATGGGACTGTGGGTTCCTTGTACTTATTTCAACCAGAGAATCTTTAATTTCATCCCTTTTGTATTTGGCTTTCCTTGTGAAAATGGGTTTGGAAAACAGATTTTGCTTCTAAAAAAAGGATGACAAGCTGTAAGTGCCATTTTACTCCATTTTTACTCATGTCTACCTACCTCTTATTAAATGTTCAAATCATTAGATTAAATCTAAGAGCATTTATTACCTAGTTCTGTTTTATTTAGAGATTTTGAAAATCTACTTCCCTTCCCTCTTCACCCAGTATTAAAATATATGCTAGCTTTGTAATTTTTCTGGGTCATCTTTAATAGAGGGGTTAAAAAAAAAGATATGCAAGTAAAATCAAGAAATAACTATGAGGACAACATTCATTTAAAGAATTCCTGAGAATGAACTTGGACTCCCTAAGGTGCCTGGAAGTCTTAATGACATAAAATATATATCTTTGGGTTAAAACCAAACGAAACTCTACAGCTGGACCACTGCTAGGTATCAAAGGAACCTAGCTGAATGGATTTTGAATTGAATTTGTGTGTTTTTGTGTTTGTCCCAAGGAAGAGATACTGGTTTTTTACCACCCCCGCCCCCACTATGATAAAGAATTGCATCCTTCTCATTGGTTGACAGCCCTGTGCCTCATTTCTGTTTGCCTCAGAGTAATTGGTTGGGTTGTTGGTACTTTTCAAATATCTTCCTCAGCCCTCAAATACCAGTTGTCCTCCACTTGTTTCCTTGCATTTCATTCTGCTGTCTTACATTCTGTATAGTTTCACTGACCTCCTCTTTACATGTCACAAATGATACATGAGCTATATTATCTTTGGGAAAGTATCCCCGAGAGGGTTTAAGGCAACAGCCTTATGAGCACCCCTGGGAATTTCATGGCAAGATAACATGAAGGCTGTGAGTGAGAAAAAAATTAAAGAGGAATATGGATTTATAGCTTGTTTGGGCAACAGGTTCCTGGTTATGAATTTTTCAAACTGTTAAAAGTAAGTCTGGAAACTTCCTTCACATTGCGGAATATGTGTAGGAGCAAAACCAGCTGTAAAAGGCCTGTGTGGGAAGGGGGAAGAATGTATGTGTAGTGGATTTTGCGGGGAGCAAGATAGAAGATGGTGATAACTTTTAAGAGGATTATTTGGAAAATGACTTGCATGTTGATCAATTCTAGGGATGTGTTAGTTGAGGAAAAAGCCCAGATAGTGAAATCTGTTAAATTTGTAAATTCAAAGAGCAGCCATGAAGGGGAAAGAAGGTTTCCCAAGGGTTGGAATGCAGGCTGAGGATTGTGGAGAAAAAGTGACCTTTTCATCTGCCTTAGGAAATCAGGATGGGTAAAATATTAGGGGCTATTGGGGATGTATGGACAGTCAGGCTGTGTTTAGCTCCTCTTGGCTCTGATATTTAGGGCATCTTTCCTATATTTCCCCGGCATCTCCTTTTCTACCTTGTCCCTCTACCCCTCAGCTCTGCGGTTTTGGCCCCTGGAACCTGTAGCTCTGTGAAAGACGGGGGACATGCCTGCCATGCTGTGCTTGTCTTAGGGGGTCAGTCTTCGCCTATGTGTAGATTTATTTGATCAGTGATCCACAAATATTCATTTAGCATGTGTCTTTGTATACTGATCACAGTACCTGAAATACAAAATGGGACCAGTCTATGCTGGCACCGTCGGATTGATAATCTTTAAATATTTGTTTACGCTTGTTTAATTGGGATCAAGGAGACATCTGATTTTCTGTTCATAAACATTGTGTATCTCTTTCTCTTCAAACTAGGGGACTTACACAAATGTAATAAAATAACATTTAAATGTATTGAAATTATCTTTCACAGTTTTATGATTCTCATAACTGGATAGTGTTATTATTTTGAAAAACATTCAACTTACTTAAAAACACTTACCAAGTTTTTTTTAACATATGTTTAAATCTTTTATTCCCTAACTTCTGTGATGTTAAAACATTTCCTGCTTTGCAGAAACATTTATTCTTTATGCAGCTTTCTTTTGTGATTTTTAAGAACAGATATCTTTTTTGGAGACATACTTAATAATTAAAAATTAGATAATAAAATTATTTATTTCTAGTAAATGGGAGCAGTCATATATAATTTGTTTTTAGAATTTCCGCTGTGACTGCTTGTGTGGTAGGCAGAATTCCAAGATGGCTCCTTTGACCTTTGATCACCTGGAGTTACCCTGGTGATTATATTACTTTACATGGTGAAAGAGATTTTGCAGATATAATTAAGGTTATTAATTAGTAGACAATAAAATAGGGAGATTATCAGTGTTGGCCCAATCTAGCCTATTACCATTTAAGAGTTTCTCCAGCTAGTAGGAGAAAAGAAAGTCAAAATTGGAAGCAAAAGAAGGATTTAACATGTCATTTTTGACTTTGAAGATGGAAGAGGTCACATGCAAGGACCAGAGATCAAACTTTAGTTGCTGAGAGCGACCCTCAGCTGACAGCTGGCAAAGGAGACTGAGACCTCAGTCCTAAAACCATAAAGCACTGAATTCTACTAACAAAATGAGTGAACCTTTAAGTGAATTCTTCCCCAGAACCCAACCTTGATTTCAGCCTTGTGAGACCTTATGCCGAAAAACCAATTAAGACCACTTGGACTTCTACCGATACAATTGTGAGATAATAAAAGGGTATTGTTTTAATCTGATAAATTTGTGGTAATTTGTTATGCAGCAGTAGAAAACTAATATAGCTTGTTTTCAGAGTTTAGGTGCAGCCTATAGTTGCACTATACAATTTGCAAATGGCATGAGAAAAGATTGGAGGAGGTTGAATTTATTTTTAATTTTTAAAAATTTCCGCTTGAGGCTCCTGCCAACTTTTTTGGGACCAGTACTGTGACGGACAATGTTGGTTGACTACGCATATCATTACCTGCCCTTCTTCTTTGCTAACAGGACCCCCATTTTTTTTTCCTTAGAAATCCTTTGATTTCAATGAAGGTAAGCCCAACCAAGGGTCTACGGGTAAGCAGGCTTATGATCTAATTCTGCCCAATATAACTTAAATAGAAGACTGTTGGAGGGCTTTGGGAAGAATTTTACTTCTTGATATAAGAGGCAGAAGCTGAGGAGAAGTGCTCTGCCTGGCACTGCTATTGGCTGCCTGCCGTTGAATGTGGTGTGATGATATGCTGCAGTCAGGGCAAAAGGATCACAGAGATGCTGATTCAGGGCCTTGATGCCTTTGAAGCAATGCCACCACTCACATCTAGATTTCTTATGTGAGAAAAATATTTGTTATTTGTTTAAGCTATAGTTAACTGAGTTTTTACGATTTTCAATCAAAATCGTATATAACTAATATAGCATTTGGGTTATGAAAGTAGAATGCTGCAAGTAACAACCCTTAAGAGAAAAGTTGGAGTGGGCATTGAGGACCCAGCTATCTTAAGCTGGAAACTTTCGATGTGGCAAAACATTTAAGTAACCAGTTGCCTGATATATCTTAGAATGCAGACCACATGTTGACAGAGGTTGTAGTGGCATGGGAAATGGAAGGAAACATTCAGGATGTTTATGTGTATTGGCTTTTTTTAGTGGCTGTTAACAAAGAATCCCTATTTGGAGAGGCAAACTTAAGTTAGATAGCTAATCTCTTAGCAGAAAGGAAGAGTTTTGCTAAGAAAGGTACTCACTGTGACCTCCAGTCTAAATGAACAGAGTTCTGTAGTTTATACTCTTGCAGGGTTGGAGAAGCTGTCTTAGCTCTTGTTGGTACCCCAATTTAAAACAAGCAGAGGCGAGAAAGTGGCACCCTCAAAACTGGTAACACTGGAGCTTCCTACCACAAAGACCTGATTATGTGTGTGAAATGCCAAAGGATTTGGAATAGCACAGGATCTAGCCCCAGGAAGATAAAAATTCTTAGCCTCAAAGACTATGTCTAGACAAAATCTTTAGCTGTGGTTTCTAATGCAAGGAATTGACCAGAAGCAAATAGACTGACTCTATCAACTTTTTGAAGGGAACTTTATTGTTAAAGTTAATGAAAGCATCATCACCAACTGCATATGATTGTTGAGACTCGAAGGCAATCCCTATATGTCTGAACTTGTAGTAACATGAAGGGGCTGCCAAAATTGGAGAACTTCCTGAATGCCCATCTCTGGCATCATTCAAGAGAATGATTACAGAATATTACTAGAGGGGAGAACCAGAGGCTATGGAAGCAAAAATAGAGAAATTTTCACAAACAGAACTGGAAACTGTCAGATTGACTAACCAGGGAAATTTCTCCATTGAGAGGACAGGTGTTTTCTCTTCTTTCCAACAGGATAAAGTTCATGCTAGTATTAACTCTTAGTCTTTTCCCATCACTGTGTATTAGATGTGTTTGAGGCAGATAACCTATTCTTTAGAGAACATTTCCGCTATGAGAAGATATATCTAGACCGAAAGAAGAAGATAGAACGTCATAGTTTTAAGGCCATTTTGAAAGGGCAGTTTTTACTACAAGATTAGGATATTGTGAAAGAAATGTTATCTACCAGTAGGAATGAGCCTCAATCAGGTGCTAGTTGGTAAAAGTACATCTTACCTGGTTTACCTTCTCAGAAAGAGCCCTATCTGTGGCTATATTGTTTAATTATGTCTCCTCTGTAATGCTTGAACGGGTTCTTTACTTTGGTCTCTTTTTATGCAGCTATAAGTTCTGCTTGAAAAGAGCTAAAATTCTTTTCTCCAATGAATCAGGTATCTTTTAGCAAACTATGAAATATATGTAGCAAATTGCAAACAAAATAAGGTAAGGCCATAATCTGGTCTTGCATTTCCTACTAATCCCTTTAAATTCAGGGATTCACTCATTTATTCTTTTGTTCATTCACTTATTCATTCTTTTGTTCATTTATTCATTCACTCATCAGATAATTTTAAAGAACCAAGTATGAGCCAGAACTTACTCTAGGCCAGGGGATACTACAGTGAACAAGAGTCTCTGTTGAAGCTCACATTCTACGTGGGGAAATTGGTAATCAACAAATAGCACTTAAAGATTTAAAGCACTAAGTGGTGCTAATTTTTCTTTAAAGATTTTATTTATTTGACAGAGAGAGAGCACAAGCAGGGGGAGCGGGAGCAACAGACTTCCCACCAAACAGGGAGCCTGGCGCAGGGCCCTATCCCAGGACCCTGGGGTCATGACCTTAGCCGAAAGCAGCTGTCCAACTGACTGAGCCACCCAGGTGCTGCAGTGGTGCTAATTGTTAAGAAAATAAGGCAAGGAAAGATGATAATAAGTGACGGGAGCTGGAGGGAGGTTCTGTTTTATAAGGGTCATCAGGGAAGTCTGCTCTGTGAAGGCAATATTTTGGCAGAGCCCTGAAGAAAGTAAGAGAAAAGTCATGGTGATGTTTAGGGAAAGAGCATTTTAGAACAGCGTGAAAGTCCTGTGGCAGGAATGTGTGGAGTGTGATCCAGGATAACAAGTGGCTATAGGGGCTTGAATGAAGCAAGAGGATGGAAATGTTGAAGATGAGTCCAGGAGCAGCAGGACCTGTCATGCAATACTTGCCAGGCCAAATACAAGGGGATTGTATTTAACTCTGGGATTTAAGGGTATATCCAAGATTTGTGAGGTTTGAAACTTTACAACCCTATGGGCCTTCGATACATAAAGGAATACAACATTAGGTACAAACCTAAATACTGATTTGGAGTGGAAATAAAAGTCACAAGAAATGATCAGTTTTAAAGCAGTGACAAATACTAATGTAGGGGATCAGAATATGCTGCCTCTAAATATGCTACTTTCGCATGGGATTATTTTGAGCTGAAAACAGTGAGGAACAGCAGAGGCAAAAAAAATCTCTTTGCCTTCCCAACATTCATAACCAGGAAAGGGAAATCATACCAGGTAGGGTAAAACTCTTAATCACCAGAGACTTTATCAGCCCAAAGATAGAGAGAAATCTACCTAACTAACATCAAGACAATCCTTCTCTTTCCCGCATAAGTTTACCTTCCCACAGTTTGCTGTCCCTTACTGCCAAAATCCTTTTCCTTTGTCTTGTCACTTCTCTACAAATTTATTATTCTTCAGTAAGATGCTATATAAGCCCCAGGTTCTAGACACCCCTTTGAGTTACTCATCACTGAGTTAATAATTACCTCATCATTTCTGGCTAAAATCTCTTGGCCGCTTAACACGTTATTTTGTAATATCATGTTCTATAGGAAAAACAGGAAGAAAATACAGCTTTCCTTTGGTAAAAATTTATTTTTTATTCACAATGTAGAAAAATTCCCTTTGGTTTCACAACTCATTATTGGTAATGCTGTGTACATTTTTAGAATTGCTGTCATATTTGGGAAAGCTTTTCTAATTTTTTTTCTTACGTGAACTACAAGATTTGTAAGAGTTTTCCACACACTAGCTTCTGGCTCCATAGATTTCAAGCCCCTTTTCTCTTCCATTAGGCATGTATTTCTGGTGTGATGAAGACCTCTAGCCCTAAACTTAAATGTCATGGTATATGCTGGCACAGACAGTAGTGTTCCTGGAAACCACTTCTATACCAGCAAACACTATAAAGTGAAATAAATTATGAACCACAATAATATAT
Organism: Ailuropoda melanoleuca; assembly: GCF_002007445.2. Classification (NCBI taxonomy): domain Eukaryota; kingdom Metazoa; phylum Chordata; class Mammalia; order Carnivora; family Ursidae; genus Ailuropoda; species Ailuropoda melanoleuca. Next base: position 66,376,887 of record NC_048222.1, read on the forward strand.
CCCACTGACTCAAACTAAATGCTTCTTCAGGGGTGCCCGGGTGGCTTAGTCTGTTAAGTGTCCGGCTCTTGATTTCAGCTCAGGTCCTGATCTCAGGGTTGTGAGATTGAGCCCCATGTCTGGGCTCCCTGCTCAGCAGGGAGTTTGCTGCCCCTCCCCCTGCTTGCACATGCTCTCTGTCTCTCTCTCCCTCCCTCTAAACTAAATTAAATAAATACTTCTCTAACTCAGCCTCTCCCTAACTGGATTCCTATGTATTTGCCTGTTCTAGCCACTTGACTCAAAGAGAATTGTGACAGAGGAGAAATTCAAAATAGACAGTTGTGGTAAAAATATCTCATTTTACGAATGAAACAAAAACAAAAACTTGTGAATATATTGCCAGGGCCTCGGAAGGGCTTGGTGCAAGTGAGGGCCCTGAATCAGCTTTATTAGCTTCAAGGAAAATCTTCCGCTGGTAAAATGTGAAGAGTTGGAGAGTTTTAAGCAAAGCAGTAACGTGATATAAGTGCTGTTGTAAAAGGACCATTTGTCTGAAGAGTAGACTGTAGGGGAGCAAGCTTGGAAGCAGGGAGATCTCTGCAGAGGCTGAAGTTCAGGCTGCAGAGGAAAAGTAAGAAAGCAGACATAACTCATTCTGTGAGTTCCAGCAACGCTGACTGCTACCCCCTAAGCTATGGATGTTTTCCTGAGAATTCATGCCTGTTCATGTCAGACTGGTTTCCTTTCTCAGCTATTGCTTATTCAGTGATTATTGAGAGTTCTCTTAATATTTTCTGATGTTCCAGATCTTTAAAGTTCAAATTTCATGGACAATATTTTTATTACTGTAACGATTTATGTTCCTACTTGCTGCTGCATAGATGCCTGGAGTGCTGGCTGAGTGATCTTTCTTTACCAATACAATTTTACTTAATAATATCAATGCAATCTGTATGTGGGCTGAGAACTACCCAGAAGGACTCTTTATTATTATTTAGAAACCTTAGAACCTGGCACTTTGTCACTTTATATTATCAAATATTCCTTTGCCTGATGAAGAACTTTCTGATTAACATCTTCAAGGCCTTTGGTGTTTAATCATTTTATTTCATTTATTTGGGAGTTAATTTTGTGGTGTCTTGCTTTAGAGTGGGGGTTAGTGAACCTATAAATATGTTAGGCTTTGCAGTTCATATGGTCTCTGTCAGAACTACTGAGCAATGCTGTTGTTGCATTAAAGTAGCCATTGACAGTTACGCAAAGAAATGGATGTGGCTGTGTTCCAATATAATTTTACTTGCATAAATAGGCCAGGGGCTAGATTTGCTCTACAGGATGCAGTTTGCTGACCCCTGCTTTAGAGTTTTCCTCTGTTTCATCTTAGTGTCCCAAATCTTAAACTCACTTAACCTCTATAAGCCTAGTGTCTCTTTCTTTAGAATCAGGACCCTAATAGTGTCTCTATCTTTAAAATAAGGTCCTGTCTACCACATAGCGTTGTCGTAATGGTCAAATGAAATCTTGGTTGTGGAAGTCTGTTATAAATTTTAAAGTAGAATACATCTGTATATTTCTTTCTCCTCCCTACCACCCTGCCACACATTTTCTTAACTGTCCCTGCCACCAAAAGCACACCATTACAAACACTCAATCCCAAAAGAAAATTATGGCTTGCTACTACTTTATCTTTATTCCTGGGACTTATCTTGAATACTGGCTCCCTAAAATGTCACCACAACTGCTCCTGATGGCACAAAGCTGAGTTTGTTCTTAACCATGCTAAGGGAGAACATAGCCTTGATAGTCTTAGTAGAGCCTCAAGAAGAGGGAGGGCAAAGTTAGACTATTTATTGAGATTTTGAAGACCTACCTAAATGAAGATGGGTCTTTCAATTCAGGGGCTTGGTTAGAAGTGGATAAAGATCATGAGATCATAGTCTAGGATTGGTGGACATTAATAAAGTGAGACTTTTGAAGAGGGAGTTCAAGAGTTTTAGGATATATACTATAATTTAGTACTTTCTATTGAAGAATTGATTGGTCTTTCAGAAAGTTACTGGAATGAAGAGTAACCTAAATGTAACTTTTATTTTGGGGGGCAAGTTTCCTGGAATAATAAAGTTATATTGATAAATGTATTAGAATATTAAAGTCATATTAATACAGTCACTATGCTGTGTATATATAGATGATTTTCGTTCTCACTTAGACATATTGGTGGTATTTTGTGAGAAGAGGGGAAAAGTAGATAGGATAGCAAGATTTACTTAGAAAAGTGCAGAGAATAATGAATAGAAGATAATAGATACAGAGAAGAGAGGAAGCGGTAGCAAGACTGCAAAGGTCTTCTCCAGCACAGTTTAAAAAAAATTTTGAAAGAGAAGAGAAGCTTTGGGGGATGTAAGTAATATTTCTGAAGGTCAACAATTGGAAAAAGCTGACAAATATACATTGCTTTCAATTAATTGTTCTGGCTAGACAGTTTTATTTTTGTATGTGAATCTATGTCAAGACTGGAAAATGTGTTTTAGAGAGGTTACTTTTTTATAAAAAAAATACACACACACACACACACACACACACACACACCCATGCCTGGGTGGCTCAGTTGATTGTCAGCTCTTGGTTTTGGCTTGGGTTGTGATCTTGGGGTCATGGAATTCAGCCCCGTGTCAGGATACATGCTCAGTATGGAGTCTGCTTAAGATTCTGTCTCTCTCTCTCTCTCTCTCTCCTTCTGCTCCTCCCATGTTTGCACACTCTCTATTTCCAAAATAAATACACAAATCTTAAAAAATATTATATTCATGATAGAAAGTTTTGAATATACACGTAAACAATTAGAATAACAACTCTTAATAAGAAAGCGAAACGCTAGTGAAATGGATATGTAAGAGTAAAGTGAAGAGAAAGAGGGAAGGTAATTTTCATTAAAAATAAAGAAGAATTTCTTTGGAGGAAAAGAGTAGTAGAGACAATGGGAGAGTGATAGAACAGAAAGGGGAAGAATAAAGACAGACAGTGTTGGGAGGGTATTGGCTGATTTGTGGGAAATGGTTAAAGGTTTTTAGGAAGAAAAATATCTTAAATTTTAATTTTTTTCCATTGCTGTGATATTGTAGAGAATTTAGGCCAACAACAAAATAGAAGGCATTTCCCCAGGGCTGTCCTCCCATCTGATATCAGCTGCAAGTTTGGAGGATCCCAAAAACCATCTTCAGGTTTGATAATTTGTGAATAGGACTCAGAACTCACTGAAAGTTATTATATTCATGGTTATGGCTTATTACAGATTAAAATCAACCAAGGGAGGAAGCTCATATGGCAGAGTCCAGAAGTACCACATACAAAGCTTCTGTTGTCTTCTCCCTGTGGAGTTGAGACACATCACTAGGCTGGTATTGATGTGTGACAATATACATAAAACAGTGCCAACCAAAGCTCATGTGAGCCTCAGTGTCCAGAATTTTTTTTTTTTTTTTTTTTTTTTTTTACTGGTTTTTGTTTTACATGGGTATGGACACATGGTTCATCTCGGTCTCTAACTCATCTGATCATGCATAACCCAAAGCCCCTACCCTAAGTCACATTGTTAGTCTTTTGCCAGTCTCTCCTCCTTCCCCCAAGACTGTGGGTGGGGCCGCCCCTTGCCCTAAATCACACTGTTAGCTCTCCAGTATGACCCAAGGCTTCAGACAAAGACACTCCTATCTGGAGGGCCCAGACATTACCTTTGAAGCCAAAGGTATGGACCAGATGTTTTCTTTGAGCAAGGCCAAATCCTTCACTACACAGATATAAATCCCTTTCATCATCCTGTAAAGACTTCTTCACACATGTGAAGAAAAAAATTCATCTTCAGTACCGACAACTTTAAACATTTTGGTGTGGATCCTTCTAGATAGATCTTAGATAGGTTAGGCATAAAAATGTTAATTCACTTTTTCTTTATTCTTCCCCAAAGTAAAATGAATAGCTATTAGCAAAGTTAGAAAACTAATCAGTAAAATCAAATCACCAAATGTTAGGGTTAGATGAAATCTTGGACTGCATCTGGTCTTAAGTGAAGCGATTTGTTCAAGACCAGTGGAGTTAGTGAGACAGAACTGAATTAAGATTCCAGGTTCTGTGGCTTTCCTCTTAAATAAAAAGAAACTCAAGAGACCTCTTTTTTGGATCCAAAGGATGTTACTTTTTGAAAATAGTATTGCCTTGTTGACATATGGTAAGATAACCCTAATGGTTTTTTAATTGATATGCTTTTGCCCCAGAATTTGGGATGACTTCCAGATCCACATATTAAAGTGTGTCTAGAAGACAGCTGCTCAACTGCTTGCATATTTTTCTGATTAGCTGAATTGTATATGCTGCTGAAATTGTCAACTGGATTTCATGTTGTTGATAGGAACAGCAGGGGATCTTAAACTGAACACTATCTGTATCTCTCTAGGCCTTTGGAAAATTTTCCCTCCCATTTGCTGCCTCTTTGCCCTTCTTAGGTATTAAATTTTATGTGTTTTGGATTCAAACCTGGAACCTAGTTTTCAGATGATTTCTTATTTCCTCCTAAATTTTATAAATATTTCATCAACTTCTTTTTCTGTGTGTACTAGACAGGCTTACAGATTGATTCAAATGGTATGAAAAGACCCAGCACTTATCCTTTTGTCACACAAACCTGTGGCTTAGGAGGGCACTATAGACTAAATGTTCATGTCCCCTGAATTTCATATGTTGAAACCTAATCCCCAATGTGAGGAGATGGAGTCTTTGGGAGGAGATTAGGTCATGAGGGCAAAGCCCTCATGCGTGGGATTAGAACCCTTATAAAAGAGACCCCAGAGAACATCTTTGCTGTTTTTCCATGTGAGGACACAGGAAGAAGATAGCCATCTATGAAGTAGGAAGCAGTTTCTTCCCAGACACAGTCTGCTGGGGTTTCCCAGCCTCCAAAATTGCAAGAAATAATTTTGTGTTGTTTTTAAGCCACCATTCAATGGTATTTTTGTCATAGCAGGCTGCATGTTCTAAGATGGGGAAATTAAGTGTGGGCTCTCATTTTCATTAGCAGGAACAGCATCATGCGTAGGCCCAGGGGGTAAAATCTTACCTGATCTCATTTCAGCTGATGGAAATGACCTGTTGCGCCAATCATTTGCACTGTCTTGTGTGGATCTGCCTTAGCTATGACGTGAAAAATGAACAAAACATTTGGGTTAACCGGAGATCTGTTTTAAAATGCAGAATGCAAACATGCCTGAGGGGAATTTTTGCACCCTCAGTTTGGTTATTGCTTTTGTATACTTAACTGAAATCAGCTGCAGTGAAGAGATAAAATTCTGATGACATAAACTTGGAACTTGATGTGGGGTCAGGCCTAGGGTAGAACATCAGAGGAATCACCAGGAATGCAGAGAACATCAGGATTCCAAGAAGGAAGAGACTTAGGGAGGTGAGGATGGGAAGATGTTTCACTTTTTCACTTGGTGTAATTTTGACCTGTGAGCTTGATGTAGCATCACAGTGGAGAATTTACAAAGGGGTGGGCATATGTCCCTTCAACTACTGAGAGGAAAAATATTGTAAATGTTGGTAAAGGATAGAAAGGTCCAAAGTGAGATAAATTAGCTACATACATTATGAAGTACAAGTTCTGATTTTGTTTTCCAACTGCATGGAAATAAAAGTCACTCTAGAAACGTGGAAAGTATGAAGAAGCTTCATTGGTGCCATCCCGTGGAGTAAGCCACCACTATCGTGTCCTAATATCTGTTCCTTCCTCTTCTACTTTCCTGATAGAGCTACATATTCTGTGGCTCTGCCTTTATATCTAGACAGTGCTGTCCAATAGAAATATAACATGAGCCACATACATATTTTTAAACTTTTAGTAGCTGCATTAAAAAAGCAAACAGAAACAGGTGAAATTAATTTTAATAGTGCATTTTATTTAATATAATATATCCAAAGTATTATTTCATTAATAAGAAATTATTAACAAAGTATTTTATCTTTCTCCCCACCCTCTCCCTCATTTTGTACTAAGTCTTTGAAGCCAGGCTTATATTTTACACTTATACAACATCCCAGTTTGAACCATCTCCATTTCCGTTGCTCAGTTATAGCTGCATGTGTCTAGTGCTTGCTGGATTGGGCAAGACAACTCTAGATGGAAGATATTAATGCAGGGGCACTGTTTCTTAAAGATCATGAACATTTGTTATTAGCTGTAAATGACAGAGTAACCTACTGAGGAAGGCTTGAACTATAAGAGCAGTTACCTGTTACTTAGCAAGGATACTGGGGGTAAGGTGTTGTTCAGAGGATTAAAAATGCATCGGGGATCCAGGATCTTTCTGGCCTTTTATCTCATGGGTCTTTCTCAACATACTGGCATTCCTTCTTGTGCTTGTCATCTCATGGTCACAAGATGCCTATAGCAGCTTCTGATATCAAGCCCTAATACCTGGAAAGAGAAAGAGCAAAAGTCCTTCTCTTTTCTCTCTCAAGTCTCTTTTCATCCAGAAAGGAAAAGATTCCCCCCAGCAGACATGCCCTGACATCTCACTGGCCAGATTTGCCTCATGTGGTAACTCTTAGCTGCAAAGAATCTTGGGAAACTGGAAAGTTGCAGTGGAGAGGAGAATGGCATAGGAGGGCTTTGCCTTAGAAGATCAGTCCTGATAAATTGCTGCCCCAGACAAAAATCAGACTGCTAGTAGGCTAGATGGAAGAAGAGGATGGCTATGGGGCTGGCAGCAAGTGATGTCTGCCCCAGGGACATTCTCTCAAGGAGAGGGGGGACAGAGGAAGATAGTCTTACAATCAAAATAGTCTTATAATTAATAATTATACTAATAATTGCTCCCATTTACTGAGTATTCAAGTGCTATGTGTGTTTAACGGATTACCTAATTCACTCTCTCTCTCTCTCTCTCTCTCTCTCTCACACACACACACACACACACACACACACACACACGGGTTACCTGTCAGTTGTTGCTGATAGTAAAATCAATGCGTAGTTGTCACATTGTGCTATGAGCTACCCAAGAGCAGGAATCCATCCTTCATTCTTCCCTCCTTCCTTCCTTCCCTTCCTTCCTTGGTTTTATTTCATATCCCATATCACAGTATTCATCAATATTTGTTAATGAATTACTCCTCTTATTTACTCAAGATATTTTATGTCTCTCAAATTTTGTTTCTAACCTGTGTCACCTTCTCTCTTCAAAGTCTAGTGTGTTAATCTCCTTGAAATCATTCATACCTCTACCCACATTCTAGCCTCAGTCACATGTCCTGGCCCCTGCAACTCTTTCCGTAGGCTACCAAGTGTTTTTATTGGGGAGGTGGTCATGGGTAGAAATCACAACCAACCAATGACTCAGCAACTTCTTCACTTGAGGTTCTTTTCTAACCAGACTTATTTGAAGACAATAGGGAAATAAAACTAGTTTCTCCCACACAGAGTTGATGATTCCTGGGCCTATGTTGTATGCTCTCTCTCAGTCTTACATTTTGCTAGGCTTTTTCAGTTGGTAAGGAATAGAGATACATCAAGCCCTAATCTGATCTCCCTCTACACAGCCAACCAGAAACTGGAGAGTAAGGAAGCCAATGGACGTAGTCTATACAACTCAGTCTCACAGGGCACAGAGATAGAGTAGAGAAAGATGGAGGGCAGATTTGGAGGGGCAATCAGTAGACATCCAGCACTGTATTTTCCATTTTCCCTGAATTACTTCACATGTGGACAATCCCCTTCCTATAATTCTTAAAAATGTAAGGAAAGTAGGGAAAGATTATGGCGTGTATAATATTTTATGGAAAGCCTGAGGATAACAGAGGGGTTTACAATGAAGAAAAAGCAAATTTAAAACCTCAGGTTGGCTTTCCCAACTCCTGAACCCATTGGCCATGCCTTGTACAGAGAATGCCTCACTGCCTTCCTTCTCGGCCCCGGCCTTGTGATGTTGAAAGGGCCAGTCCACTTCTCCCCAGTGGTAGTTTCCTTGACCACTTCCTCCATGTCCCAGATCTGATCCTGCTTTCCCAAGAGAGAGGGGGAGTCTTTTCCTTTTCTGTTTCCTTTCTTATCCAGGCTGATTAATAGTGAGTGTTAACCTTAAAACAGCCAGTTGTTTTACCAGCAAAATGCGTTTATGTGTGAGTAGCAGAGAGAATGCAATTCAGGATGAACTATGGCAAACCATGGGAAGTCTGGAGATCAAAGGAAAGGAGCATTACTTTATAGAGAAAAGCAGGAAGTTGGGAGGGCTCCTTTAAATTAAGTCTTTTAGAGGAAAGCAAGAGTTCAGGATGGTGGGGGTTTTCTCATTGGCCAAGTTTTGGTATTTTCTTATTCAAGCTTGCTGCTGGACAGGGAGAAATTCTTCCTTCCTCCTGTTGGGTAACAAAGTAGGCTTCTTTCTGCTGGGGTCTGCAATTGACCATGAGTTTTAGGGTTTGAAATCTCCCCCTTCTGGCCTTCTTACTCCATTTTAAATGAGGTATTATTTATTCAGTTTCACATGGGAATATTCCTTTTATTTGAAGAAACCATTATCCTAACTATAAGTAGTGGTCTGGCAGTGGTACCTATACTTCCAGTCAGCTGTGGTCAGAGATGTAGTGTCATGAGCTCCAGAAGTTCTAGAGGATGAGGAGTCATGTCAGGTTTGGGAAGAATATCAGTATAGCAAGGCTGGGCCAGGGCTTAAAAGAAGGTAATGGGGGCCAGGACTGTTAGCTGGAGTTCTGCAGGTAGGTACTCAGGGTCTCTCAAGAGTCCCAGGTTGGAAGACCTTGGGTTAAGTTCCATGTTTATCACTTGGCAGCTATGTGATCTGGGCAAGCGACATAATTACTCTGAGCTATCATTTCTATTTTCTCCGCATCCCCCCTTTTTTTAAGTGATGATGATGTGAAAATGTACATGAAAACCCTATAAAACTCTATGGTTTAAATGAACATAAGCACTTCCTTTTTTGTAACTGTCAATCTTTTTCTGTTGCCACAATATTCACATGTATAATACACTCCCATCATGCCATGCAGTTATTTTCAGGGGCAAAAGCAAGCACTGGGGGGAGGAAATATATGCCTAAAGTTATATTGTGAGTGAGAGCTTGAAAAAGCCCTGCATGGAAGTTTTGATATAAGGCTACTCTCCCGTATCTCCCTGTACTGTATCATTTCTAGTAGAGAGTCACTTTCTAGACAGAAGGTTATAAACTGATGGGGGTAGAAAGGGCTAGAAGATTTGTTTTGTTTGGCTTTCACAGAATTGTGAAGATTTAAAATTAGATGTCAAAATTTTAAAATCAGGAGATTTCACATGAAAAAATAATGTCTGTCTTCTCCTGAAATAGAGAATTTTTGGCAGAACCAAGCCTACATTCTCAAATGCCAAAATTTGGCTGGAGCTAAATAGTGTCTGCTCCCAAAGAAGCAGCATACATTCTCCAGCTGTTGTGACCTATTTGTGTCACCTGCCCCTTGACAATTAAGTTTGCCATCCTTGGTCTAGACTATCAAGGAATCATGGCTACGGCAGCCAGAAGGAACCTCAAGATGCCACTGAGCCCTGGCTTTGGTTTTAGTCAGGTCAGGTTTTGATTTCCACATTTATAGCAGAAGCCTCCTGGTTCAAATGATATGCCCGGTCTTACCCAGGTTGGGGCAATGGAGGAGATTGAGTAGAATTGAGGTTAGCTCCCTCCCAGTGAAGAGCTTTTTCCTAGCACAGTGTGTTCCTTCTCAAACAGCGTATCACAGTTTTTGAAGCCCAGTCAGTGGAGCCATTGTGAGGAAAGGTCAAACCTTAGATGAGCGAGGTTTCTGGAGTGCAGTGCTTCCAACACCGGAACACACACAACCTCTCGTGTGGCTGACCTTGAGCCCAGCCGTCCAGCTCCACTGGAACAAACGTGAACTTCAGAGCAGGGCCGGAAGGGCTGTGAGTTTGGATCAGCTAGTGTCCTTGACCCTTTGGCAAGGATCCCAGGCTGAAGAAACCCTCTGGGTTTCTTGGTGTGGGATGGGGAAAAAAGATGAGGGAGGGGAAGGAGGGGAGAAAAACAGGGATACAGAGCATAGCTGTTTTCTTTTCTCCCAGAAATTGAGCTTTTGTGTTCCTGGGCCACATGTGTGCTGTGAGGTTTTCATTTTCTTTCTTTTTTTCCAGCTCTGGGATTGGTGTGTTGCTGTATTGCTGAGTGTTTGTTTTGGCTGCTAGAGGAAGTATTGACAAAGGAAGTGGGAGAACAAACATAATTTTGTAAGCGGCCAGCCTGAGAGGAACAATAAAGCAGAACTGGAGACAGCATGTCGGGGTTGAGATTCTCGGGGACTGTTGAATGTCAGCATCCCGGGGTTTTCGGCCACTGAGGAGTGGGAATGCAACAGGGGACTCTGTAGAGCTGTGCTTTGCCATTCTGTTTCTGTGCTGTGGTGGATGCCTTCTCTGGGCCTCAGCTTTCCCCTGCCCCTCACCGTTTCTTCCCATGTGTTAAATACGAGAGCCACAGGCCTTTTCTAAGGAGGGGGTAGTCTATAGCAGCGAAATGGTGTGTGTGTGTGTGTGTGATTAAATAATAAGGTTATGATATGGGATTATAAAGAGGATCCCATAAAAATTTGGTGTTATCTTTAGGAATTTTAAAAACACCTGAAGACTGTCAAAATCTCAAGTGATTATTTAGTGAAATCTGGAAAGAATACTCTTTTACTTTCCACCTGTCTACAGACCAGCTAGGGGTGGGAGGAGACTTTTCACACATTCAAGTAATAGTACCAAGGGACTTTGGTGGACTTGAGAGATAAGTTCAAGGACTCACTTGTGAATGGCAAATGTACACACAGCGTCATGGTTATATGGTTGAAGAAACCCGCTTTGCTATAGATTTAGAAAATGGATCAGGGCAGATCAGAGGTGGCTGAGGTGCAGTCCCTGCTAGAGACAGGGGACAGAATGACATACCCCTTGATTTTTCCCATGGATGGGAAATGAAAAGATTAATGAAATCCCATGTTTGCATGACTGCTGGGAGTTACTAAGTGCTGGAGCCTTGACTTAGACTGAACTCATTCTCTGGGCCTCTGGGTATGAATGTTCCTTACAATGTTGATGTTTTCTGAAGCATTTTCTGCAGCTAAGAAAAAGGTATATCTTTTTCTCTGGAATAACCTTAGAAGGCCACCTAGATATTAGGTAACAGCTCTGCCTGAAAAGCTGTATTGTTATCTTTGAAAGGCTAGATTAGCTCAAGGTTTATAACATACTTTTATTTTTCTTCTGCTTTCATAAGGTAATAAGGGAAGAGGGTGAGGTGGTGAGGGCAGACATCAGTTAGAGCACTAAGGAATTTACGGGAAATATCATTGCTTTGTAAAACTGTAGCACGTTTGTGGCGGTTTAGGCCACTCAGATAATGTAAAGCCTCGGTTCACTACTGTTTCTCAGGATCAGGTCTTTTTCCCCATCTGGGTCTGGGCAAATGGAAAGATGGAAGTGCTAGGTAAGTTGGATGGAGAGGGAGGTTGTGAATGTACAAGTCGATAAATGTGTGAAATATATCTCTAATCAGGTCTCAGTTTAAATTTTTTCTAAATGGGTATGAGCAGGTGTGCCTGGCTGACTATGGCTTTGGCACTATTAGTTCTCTGGATCTGCGCTGAAACTGTCACCTTGGAAAGCAGCTGTACCTTATGCTTAAAGGTATCTGGAGCTGCTGCCGATTGTTCTGCATAAGGAGAGGATAGCTTTAGTGCAGTCTCTTGACTATTCTCTCGAATTTTCTTTTTTCCCCCATCTTTTTGAGGTATAATTGACAAATAAAAATGTGTATGTTTAAGATGTAAAATTTGATGTTTTGACACATGAATACTCTTGAATTTCCGTATTATAAAACACAGAGAAATATCTTTTGGGGAATTACTATTTTTCTTAAAGTGTACTGATGTCTCTTTAATATTTGAGTTAATGAGGGAGAAAGAGGGAACTTTTACCAAAGAATATGAAAACAGATTCTGGCACAAGCTCTGGGGAAAAAACAAAAGAAAACAACAATTTACTTTTGCTGGGCTTTTGGGAAAACCACTTGCCATCTATGTACCTCGTTTTCACCTTTTCATGTCTGTATCATGGAAAGATCTTATTACAGCATATATTTTCTGAGATGGTTCCAATTTTAAACATTTATAGTGCCTACAAATCATTTAAATTCCAGAGAAATGCCAATATTTTGTCAGTTTAGTATCTATATAATATAATGACTTAGAATAGTTTTTTTATGGCACTCTTCTCGGCCTTTTAAAAAAATTTTAAAAATCAGCTTTATTGAGATATAATTCACATATAATATTCACCCACTTAAAGTACTTAGTATATTCACAAAGTTGTGCAACTACTATTGCAATCTTAATTTAAAACATTTCATTATCTCATAAGGAAATCCATTAGCAGCCATTCACCATTCTCCTCTCCCTGCAGCCCATGGTAGCCACTAATCTACTTTTTCTCTCTATAAATTTGCCTATTTTGGACATTCCATATAAATGGAATCATACAATATGTGGTCTTTTGTGACTGGCTTCACTGACGCTAATTCAGGTTTAGGAGTCAGTTCCATTATATAATCTGAGCTGGGTGCCACTGATTTTATTTGTCAAGGCAAATGTCCTCTTTATAGATCAGTAAGATTATCATGAAAACACAAGCTGTAGAAGTTCAGGTATGTGCTTGGCAGCTATGAAGTAACTGTATCTGAGGTATGGTTTCTAGAATGGGAAAGGGATAGTGGCAGAAATAAGAAACAGTTCCACTCCGCCTCCTTGACTGGAATGGGATTCATGCATCTCTAGAAACTTTCTTTCAAGGAGAAACAATAATAGTAACTTACATAATGAGTACTGCTATTTATTAGGGAGTATAGTGGTGGGAGGATGAGCACGAAGGTCAAGTTCATTGATTTGAGGTCATGCCCGGATAGAGTTGTGGAATCTTTCTATTGCCTAGCCCTCTATGCAGACATAAGCCTAAACTTGATACTAGCTTTCCCTTGCACTTCATTAGCCACATAATAACCAAACAATCCCAGCATGGTGAGCATCACTTCTATTTTTAGAACCCAACTAGGACTATTCCATCCTTCTTAGTCATCCATTTCTATATTTAACAACTCTTGCAATCAGAATTTTTAACTTACAGCTCACATAAATCCTTTCTTCTTCAGTTAAAGCTTGAATTCTTTCATACCTGCCCCCAAACAGATGGAACAGCGGATTATGTGAATCTCTTGATTGTCTTTGTTATACCATTTTGTTTTGTTAAATTTAATTCCTTACTGACTAAAGTGAATAGGGTGAGGTGGATTTTATTCTGTAGCACAGAGACACATGTAAAATGCCTTTTTACTTCCTCTGTGTTCTTACTTTAATTTCAAACATTGTATGGATGACTCAATGTGCAGTAACCAATATAAAAAGTCATGCCTCTTGTAACATACAGCTAGATAACTAACCAGACTTACCTCAGGTGACTTGCAAGTTTGCTAGTTAGGGGAACAAAGCCGTTGAAGCTGATGGGAAATGAATGTCTTATAACCAGTGGAATGGAAGATTGAATCATCACTGAAATTTCCATCTTCCCATATCTCACACTAGTTGTTTCATAAAGAAGCAAATCATTGTTTTGTTAAGAATGGAATCAACTGTGTTTCTCCTTATATTCACAACAGTGCCATCCATATTCCAGCCTTAGGGAACAGAGTTAAAATGGATGGAATCATTTTTTTAGGTGATGTACATTATAGAACAAATTTGCCAGGAAGCAACCAAATATTACTTGGACATGGTAAGGGTGGCTCTTTCCATGAATAGGGTCTCATCATTTTTCTTTGTTTTTATTTTTTTATATTGATAAAAGAAATGTGTGATTGCACTCTTAGAGAACAAATAGGGATGGTGTTTATATTTACATAGCTGATTTCATTTACTTTTGACAATTATTTTCATTTATGGTTATCAAAAAAACATTTTTTACCTCTCTACAGTGCTGGGACATTATGTTGTGATGTTGTCTTATTTCTCCATTCCATTACCCATATCACTACAATATTTTACAATAGAAGTCCTTGGGTCTGTACTTGCTGTTCTGCACTTATTCCTCTCGGTAGCTGGTGGGTGGGAATTCTCTGGATGGCAAATACTATCTTGGCTGTTCTTTCTAGTGTCTGGCTCCTTGGCCCTCTTGAGTTGGGAATATCAGTCTGCCAAGCCCTGTCTCTGTCATTGTAATTCCACATACTTCACAGATCCTTTTTATAAAGGCATATTCTTGTTCATTTGGACCTAAACAGAATTAGTAAATGTTACATTACAGTTATAAATTATAAAATGTTCTGTAAAGCAAGATTTTAAATAAGTGTATAGGGCATACATTGTCATGAGGATTAAACTGAGATAGGGTTGATTCTAACCATTTTGCTGTTTTTCTCTTTGTCCTAAATATAGGCTGCACTAGGTAATTTTCATACCATTAGCCCTGCCTATTCCAGTTCATTCTTTGCTGTTACTTGTTGTTCATGTGTTAAATACCACATTAACACCACCCTGCTACTTCCACAAGAGACACCGTGACTTAGCTGATTTTCAGCCTGCTTCACCTCTTGGGACTTTATGGGGATCAGTCTCTGTTTAGCATTATTTTGCTTCTGAATTGTCCTTTTAAGTGTCTCTGCTCAAGTGTCTCTTAAATTAGAGGCAAGTGAGATAGTACATGCCCCAGTTGTTATTGTTTTACTCAGAGTTGCTCATTCTTGCATTCATCTAAGAATCATGCCACTTTGTTTTGTGTTTGTTTTGTGCCAACCGTTGTGCTGGGTGCTCAGAATACAAAGATGAATAAAACATTATTCCCTGACCTGGAAGAACTTTTAAAGATGGAAAGAGTCATGCAAGCACATCATTATGACATGATTTAAATGCTCCATCAGGGTTAGGGCCCTTGAATAGCCCAGAGGAGTCAGAGAAGGCGACATGTCATTTGGGTCCTGACAGATGTATAAGGATTTAGCAAATGTGTAGGTGTGAGGGGGTGATGGCTGCAGAAATGATTTCTAGACTGAGGAAACAGCATGGACAACAGTGTGGAGGCATGAAAGGACATGGTTGGCTTGGAGAATCATGAGAATTTGGGTGTGACTATAGTGTAAGGGGTGTGTGTGTGTGTGTGTGAGAGAGAGAGAGAGAGAGATGGGCTCTGGGAGATGAGCTGGGATGGGGGAAGTTTGGAAAGAGAGAGAGATGTCGTAGGCTGGGTGTAGAATTTCTAATTTGATTTTATAGCAATGGGGGACAGTGGAGGTCTTAAGTAGAATAGTTAAGTTATATGATAGGGAGATAGTGCACACAGAGGTGTATAGATGAAACTTGAGATGGCAGAAAATGGGTCAGAGGGAGGCTATAAAAAGGTTGGCTAATGCAACAGCCATGGAATCCTCCAGTAGGAAAATCTGGCCATGAGGCTCTTTGCAATTAGACTGAGAATTAAGTCAAGGGGAGGGCAATGCAGAGGAGGGGCTCCAGCTGAGAAACATTTCAGAGGTAGAATTGTCCAGATGTGGCCGATGGGGTGAGAAAAACAAGGAAAGGAAAATGAGGATAAAATTAATATCAAATGTATATAATCACATAAATGACTGAATGTTAATAAGTAAAGAGTAATTCCAGATTATTAACTTTATGAAGGCAGAATAATGCTTGTTTTGATCCTATGTTACATGGTACAGCATTTGGCAAATAGTTCCACAAATAGTTACTGAATGTTGTAAATAGATATGAAAATGGCTAACGAGGAAAAATGCCTGCTATCCTAAAGGCATATGGAAAATGGCCTCAGCTAGTCTGGGGGACAGGGAAAGCTCCTGAGGAAATGCTATTTAGGCTGATCTATAACGTAGTTGTTATGGTGACTAAAGGCAAAGGAACAGCAGGTGAAGAGACCCACAGGCAAGAGGGAAGCTGGCACGGTTCTATAATTGAGAGAAGTCTAACAAGGATCAGTAGGCAATGATGGGACCAGAGTGTTATATTGTCTGTTGTGCTGCATAATAGATGACTGTAGAACTTAGTGGCTTAAAACAACAGACACTTATTATCTTATAGTTTCTGTGGGTCAGGTATCCAGGAGTGACTTAGATGGTGATTCTGACTCTGGGTCTCTCATGTGGTTGTAATAAAAAATATTGGCTGGGATGGCAGTCATGTGAAGGGTTGACTGGGGCTGGAGCACTTGCTTGCAGGAAAGCTCTTGTCTATGGCTGTTGGTTGAAATCTTGTGTTCTTCTCTGGCTATAACGAGGGACTTCGTTCTTCACCATATGGGTCCACAACGTTGCTTATAACATGACAGTTAACTTTTTTCAGGTAAGTGATTCAAAGGAGAGAGAAAGCCAAAAGATATGATGACTTTTATGATCTAGCCTCAAAAGTGATATGTCATCACTTTGTACACTGTTGGTTACACAAACCAATACTGATACAATGTGGGTAGACTACATAAGGATGTGAATACTAGGAGGCTGGGGTCATTGGGACCATCTTGTAGGCTGGCTACCACAAGTGGTAATGAAACAAAGGCTAGATGAAGTAGGGTTTTTAGGCCATAGTATAGGTCTTAGACTTTATTTTAAGAACAATGAGAAGACTTGGAAGGATTTCCAGCAGGGTCCAGAAATAGGACTGGAGATTTAGGGGCAAATCTCCCTGAAGGGTGTAGCAAAGTGGCCAGGTAGAAGCATGAATGGAAGAGTGGCAAGGTAGAAGCATGACCTTATTCCTAGGGCTTGGGTGTGTATTTGTTCATTCAACCAATATTTATTGTAGAGTTTGGATGGGCCAGGATATGCATCAGGTATGAGAATGCAGAGGTGGCAAGACCTACTCATACCCTGACCTCCTGGGCCTTACAGTCCAAGGGCAAATAGAGGTTAGTAAATGGGAGTTATACTCCAGCACAGTGTATTCTATAATAAAGCACAGGTTTTTATGAGAGCATTTAGAAGGGCACGTTACTCATTTAAGAAAGGAAAGGACTCCTGGAGGAGGTGCCATCTAAATAGGGACCTAAAAGATGAGTAGGCAAATGGTAATGTTCCATGCCTGAACATGGGCCAGGAAATGAGGAAGCAAATGGCTAGTTCAATGTGTCTGGGGTCTTGATTGGAGGTGGATGTGGGTGGAGGGGTGAGTTGTATGAAGTCAGTGTGGTAACTGGGGTCACATCAGGATGAGCTCTTCATTCTTGTTAAGAAGTTGGACCTTGGGGAGAAAGAGGAATTTTTTAAAGGTCTTGAAGAAGGGAATGGATGCTTTAGAATGAATACTGTGGCTGCAACATAGAGAATAACTTGCAAGCGCCAAATTTGGAGGCTGGGAGAGGAATTTAGAGGTTATGATAATAATACATGTGTGAACTGATGGTGGCCCAGGTTAGGGTGAGTGAGAATTGGACTTAAGAGATATTTAAGAGGTGAAGTTGCTGGAATCTGATGGTTATTCGGTTGGAAGGTGAGGAAGAGGAAATCTAGGGTAGTGCCCAGGATCATGGCTTAACCTTCTGAGTTCTGGACAGGGACTAAGACTGGCACAAAAGAAGCCAAAAGGGATGTGGTGATCAGAACTTTGGTACAAGTTCTGGCCTGGGTCTCTCTGATCAGTTACTGAGATTGAATTATCAGGACAGAAGGAGATCATCAGTTAAGGTTGGCTTTGTCAAAATCTTCTGAAAGTTATATGGCAGACCCTGGGAAGAGGGGAACCTACAAATGTAAAGTAGCTCCTTCTTACCAGGGAGTTTGGAGGACAGGAAATGAACAGTCTTAAGAGTTACAGAGATTTTGTCCAACTCAAGGGCAAATGAGTAATGAACTCTTATATACCCCAGAAGATAATGGAGTGAATTCCATGAGGTTTTATATGGTAGGAAAGGGAAAGTCAATTGTTATCTGGGATATTTTATCAAAAACATTCTATAACAGCAAATTTTCCACAATAGGAAACTACATCCTTTGTATTGGTATAAAATGCACATCATTTCCAGGCATTATGAATGCATATCAGTTATTCAGTACTTTTCAAGCTTCTCAGTTCTGAGAGGGTTGAATTAATGATGAAGTCCGTTTTACAATACCGATTTCCCAAATTATACTTCTTGTAATAGTGAATTATCAGCAGGAAGCCACTGTGTGTGTGCATGTGTGTGTGTGTGTGTGTGTGTGTGTATAGATATACATACACATAATAGCAGCTCTAATTGAGACCTAATTGACATTGGGGGTCAAGAGTTAAAATTATGTCAAACACAGAGAGCCAAATAACTTTCCATTTGACTCCCTCTTCTCTCCACTTTATCCTAGATCATTACTACTCCCACCGCTCCTTTTATAAACCCAAGCTAGTCTGATTCATCTGCTTCTCTTTCCTCCTTTCCTCCTACAGAAACTGCTAAAATTATTTTCTGTTGAGTTATAACAGTATTTCTGCAGAACCCTAAGCTCCACCTTTAGGTTCCATTGAGTATAGGCTCAAAGGTAAGCCTTCATCTGGATGATTTTTCTGACTTTCTTGTTTTCCTTTCTTGTTTGTGTCAAAGAAGTTCTTTGTGGTCCATTCTGTGATTTTATGAAAGAAGTTTTTGGAGTCCAGTAGGACTTGCTGTTTTGCACCAAGTGAGCTGAAGACCCTTTCCAGGAAGCAAAGGCAGTTTTCTTCAACTGTTTGCTGCCCTGTTTTTTGCCTCTCACTTTCTCCCATCTCTGCTCTGTAGACTCCATCTCCCACTAATTATTAATGCCTGACTTCCTGCCCGTTTGGAGGAAGCCCTTTACGCAACCAGAATTATCTGGATTGTTGTTTTTAACCAAAATGTAACTCTGCAAACAGACCCTGTGCTGTACTTTTTTCCAAAATATTTGTGTTTGAGACACTTCATAGAAAAATTAATCCATGAGCAAAAGCGAGTTTGTACAGGTAGATGCGGTTGCTAAGAATTATTGAAAGGAATGTCAGCACTGGCTGAGCCAGTCACTCAAGTCAGAGGCTTGTCCCATGGGGCAGCTGCCATATAATGAGGCTTAAAACAGGATGAATTAATGTGGAGTTAGCAACTCATTTCTGAACTCTTAAGCTCACTTGCTCAGCCTGTTACCTATGAAGCTGGTTTTTTGAGCTATTTTTAACAAATGCACAGACAAAAACAGTTCTGCTCAATACCATTTGATCATAATCAGCACTGACCTTAAATATCTTTTAAGGTGTCTACGTATGATCAAGTTTTTTCTCATTTTACTGTTGAAGAAAGTAAAAAAATAGGGGGTTAAGTGACTGGATCTAGTTACTATGTTACACTGAGTAAGGAGATGAGATATTTGGAGAAACCAATTTTTAAAACTTGGAGTTTAATATTGGATTCACTTAAAACATCCGAAATTAAAATTTTTGTTTTCCTTCAACAACAAATGTTTATTGAGTACTTATTTGCAAGGTACTATGCCATATGTTAAAGACAAAAGACATAGATCCTGTCTGCAAGGATCTTGTAGCTGTGGGATAATGATATACTTAGAAAGAAATAAAATGAGTCAGTGTATGTTAAAGATGTTTCTAATGTACAAATACTATGATCAAGCATGTCAGGGTGATTAGGAAAAGGATTCTAAAAAAGGTGGAGATGAGATATGGGATAAGATCCTTCTGCGCAATCCTCCAGATTGATAGGTAGAAATGCAAGGTAGTAGGAGGGTTCTGGAGACAAGGTGACCATTCTGGTTGAAGAAGGGATTTACAGAGGGTAATTGTGGGAGCTTCTCATCTAGAGGTTAGTAGGCCTGACTGCAGAGTCTTCAGTAACAAACTGAGCGCAGACTTTCCTCTGGAAGTTACTAACAAGCTCCTGAAGATTTTGGACAGCAAAATGATAGCTTTTCAAAATCTATTTATGGAGTGACAATTATATGTCAGACACTATCCTAGTATAGGATGCAACATCAGGTAAGACAGAGTCAGCACTGTCACCAAGCTTGCAGTTTAGGAGAAACAGACAAGTAGACAGGCATCTACAAAATGGTATGATAATTCTACAATGAGATAAGTATGGGTAGACCTGGAAACACATAGAGGAAGGAACCCTAACCCAGGATTACAGGATTAGGAAAAGCTTCCTGGAGGAATGTATTGTTGAACTAAGTTTTTCAAAACACACATTTTACTTTCTCTGAAAAAATAACACACTCATATTTTAAATATCTGACTTCTGTCAGAACAATGAAGTAGTTGTACATCTGGCAGCAATGAGCTGGTGATACCTACACCCTAGCCCCTTCCCTGCTGAAGTGGTATCAGAGAGCCAGGTAAAACAGTCTTATAACATCGTACAAAATATTCACATTTTAATTTAAAAAAATCACTCGTCATATCAACAACCAGGAAAATCTCCTACTGAATGAGAAAAGACAATCAAAAGATACCAAAACTGAGATGAAAGAAATATTAGAGTCATCTGCCAAAGATTTTAAGGCTGCTGTCATAAAAATATTTCAGAGTAATTTTGAACATGCATGAAATAAATGAAAAAAAAAAACCCTCTCAACAAAGAAATAGAAGATATAAAGAAGAACTAAATGGAAATAATGCAAATGAAAAATACGGTAGCTGAAATGAAAAGCTCAGTCCATGGTCTCAACAGAAGAATGGGGAGGTCAGAGGAAAGAATCAGTGAACTGGAAAACAGATCAATAGAAATTACCTAATCTTAAACAACAGAGAGAAAACGCACTGAATAACATAAACAGAGCATCAGTGACCTATGGGACTATAACAAAAGATCGAACACAGTGTCATTAGAGTCCTGGAAGAAAAGGAGAAAAAGGGCAAGATTTTAAAAGTACTGGAAGAGATAATGGCTGAAAACTTTCTAAATATAGGAAAAAAACAAAACAGACCCAAAACTTACTGACCAAGAAGCTGATCTAACCCTAAACAGGATATACCAGAAGACACACTAACATACGTCATAGTCATACTTGTGAAGGACTAAAGACAAAGAAAATACTTGAAACAGTGAGAAGGAAAAGACATCTGACCTATGGGGGAAGAACAGTTTGAATGATAGCAATTATTCATCAGAAAATGTGGAGAGGGGCGCCTGGGTAGCACAGTCGTTACGTGTCTGCCTTCGGCTCAGGGCGTGATCCCGGCATTCCGGGATCGAGTCCCACATCGGGCTCCTCTGCTGGGAGCCTGCTTCTTCCTCTCCCACTCCCCTGCTGTGTTCCCTCTCTCGCTGGCTGTCTATCTCTGTCACATAAATAAATAAAATCTTAAAAAAAAAAAAAGAAAATGTGGAGACAGGGGCGCCTGGGTGGCACAGCGGTTAAGCGTCTGCCTTCAGCTCAGGGCGTGATCCTGGCGTTATGGGATCGAGCCCCACATCAGGCTCTTCCGCTATGAGCCTGCTTCTTCCTCTCCCACTCCCCCTGCTTGTGTTCCCTCTCTCCCTGGCTGTCTCTATCTCTGTCGAATAAATAAATAAAATCTTTAAAAAAAAAAAAAAGAAAATGTGGAGACAAAAGAAACAAATACAATATCTGTCTTAAGAGCTGAAAGAAAAGAACTGTCAGCCCAGAATCCTATATCCCACAAAAATATGTTTCAGGAATGAAGTGGAAATTAAAACAATTTTGGATGAAGGAAAACTAAGAGAACTTGTCAGTAGACCTAACCTAAAAGAATAGCTTAGGAAGTTTTAGTTATCTTTTCTTTCTGCCAGAAAAATGACTTAAAAAAAATCTTAGAACATCAAGGAGGAAGGAAGATTATGGTAAGCGAAAATATAGGTAAATACAATAGACTCTCCTCCTGTTCTGAGTTTTCTAATATATTGATGGTTGAAACAAAAATTATAACCCTTCTGGGGCGCCTGGGTGGCACAGCGGTTAAGCGTCTGCCTTCAGCTCAGGGCGTGATCCCGGCGTTATGGGATCGAGCCCCACATCAGGCTCCTCCGCTATGAGCCTGCTTCTTCCTCTCCCACTCCCCCTGCTTGTGTTCCCTCTCTCCCTGGCTGTCTCTATCTCTGTCGAATAAATAAATAAAATCTTTAAAAAAAAAAAAAAGAAAATGTGGAGACAAAAGAAACAAATACAATATCTGTCTTAAGAGCTGAAAGAAAAGAACTGTCAGCCCAGAATCCTATATCCCACAAAAATATGTTTCAGGAATGAAGTGGAAATTAAAACAATTTTGGATGAAGGAAAACTAAGAGAACTTGTCAGTAGACCTAACCTAAAAGAATAGCTTAGGAAGTTTTAGTTATCTTTTCTTTCTGCCAGAAAAATGACTTAAAAAAAATCTTAGAACATCAAGGAGGAAGGAAGATTATGGTAAGCGAAAATATAGGTAAATACAATAGACTCTCCTCCTGTTCTGAGTTTTCTAATATATTGATGGTTGAAACAAAAATTATAACCCTTCTGGGGCGCCTGGGTGGCACAGCGGTTAAGCGTCTGCCTTCAGCTCAGGGCGTGATCCCGGCGTTATGGGACCGAGCCCCACATCAGGCTCCTCCGCTATGAGCCTGCTTCTTCCTCTCCCACTCCCCCTGCTTGTGTTCCCTCTCTCGCTGGCTGTCTCTATCTCTGTCGAATAAATAAATAAAATCTTTAAAAAAAAATTATAACCCTTCTGACAAGATTCTCAATGTACATAGAGGATTTATTTAAGATAATTATAATAAAAAGAAGAGGATAAAAGGATAAAACAGTGGTAAGGTTTCTACACTTATTCAAACTGGTAAAAGAACTACTAGACTATGTTGTGTATATATCATGTAATAGATTAGAGCAACCACTAAAAAGGTCTGTACAAAGAGATATACTCAAAAATACTATAGATCAGAATGGAATTATAAACAATGTTCAAGCAATTCACAGGAAGGCAGGAAAAAAGAAGCAGATGAAAAATAAAACAGAAAACAAAAAATGATGTGGTTGATATAAGCCCTAATATATCAATAATTATATTAAGCTGTCCAAAGACATTAATTAAATGACAGATATTGATAGAATGAATTGAAAAACATGATCCAACTACATGCTACCTATAGGAGACTCACCTGAAATATAGCAGTATAGCTATATTAAAAATAAAAAGATGGAACAAGAGATATTATGTTACCATTAATTGAAACAAAGTAGAAGTGGCTATATTAATATCAGATAAAGTGGATTTCAAAGCAAAGAAATTTACTAGAGAAAGAGAAGGATGTTGCATAATGTAAAAGGGCCAACCACCAAAAAAATCCTATGGCAATCTTAAATATGTATGTACCAAATAACAGAACTGTAAAAATGTGAAATAAAACCTGATAGAACTAGAAGGAGAAATAGACAAATCTATAATTATAGTTGGAGACTTTAATGTCTCTTTTTATAATTGATAGAAAAACTAGACAGAAAATCAACTAAAATATAGAAGAACTCATTAGTACCATCAATCAAATGGATCCAATTGATATTTATGGAGCACTCCTCCCCAAAACAGCAAAATGCATATTCTTTTCAAGTGTCCGTGGAAACATATACTAAGATAGATCATATCCATGGCCATAAAAGAAACCTCAATAAATTTAGGAGACTGGAAATCATACAGAATGTGTCCTCCAAACGCAATGTAATGAAAGTAGACATCAGTGACAGAAAGATAAGCATGGGAAATAAACAACATACCTCTGAATAATCTATAGGTCAAAGAGGAAGTTTCAAGGGAAAAAAAATTTAAAAAGTAAACTGAGTAAAATGAACTGAATAAAAATATTTAACTGAATAAAGATGGAAATGAAACCTATCAACATTTCTGAAAGATAGCTAAAGCAGGAGTAAGAGGGGAATTTATATCATTAAATGCTTACATTAGAAAAGTAGGATAGGTTCAGGGATGTCTGGCTGGTTCAATTGGAGGAGCATGTGACTCTTAGTCTCAGTCATGAGTTCGAGCCCCATGTGGGATCTAGAGATTACTTAAATGAATAAAACTTAAAAAAGGAAAAAAAAAAGAAAGGATAGGTTCAGATCAATTATCCAAGCTTCCACCTCAAGAACCCCCACGCTGCCCCCAAAAAGTGCAAAATAAACCCAAAGCAAGCAAAAGGAAGAAAAAAAATGAGTAGAAATAAATGAAATTAAAAATAGAAAAAAAATGGAAAAAAACCAATTCAATAAAGAGCTTAGTTCTTCGAAAAGATCCATAAAATTGATAAATCTCTAGCAAAACTGATTAAGAAATAGAGAAGAAACAAATTACCAGTAACAGGGATGAAACAGGGGATATAAAGGAAAACTATGAACAACTGTACATACAGATTTGAGAACTCAAATGAACAAATTCCTCAAAATACACAAACTGCCATCCAATATTAAATAGTTATAATGGCCTATAAAGAAATGGAATTTGTAATGGAAAACTAAAACTAAAACCAAAAACTCTTCAAACAAATTTTCAGACCCAAATGGTTTCAATGGAGAGTTTTACCAAACTTTTAAATATGAATTAACATCATTTCTATATCATCTTTTTCCAGAAAATAGAGGAGAAAGTATTTCCTAATTCATTTTATGAAGCTAGAATTACCCTGATTCTAATGCTGCACAAAGGTAGTACCAAAAAAAGAAAACTGTGGACCAATGTCCCTTATGAATATTGATTCAAAATTCCTTAACAATATATTGGCAAATAGGATTCAGCAACATACAAAAATAGTTATTCACCATTTCTGAGTAGAGTCTATTTCAGGAATGCAAATCTGGTTCAATATTAAAAATCAATGTAATTTGCCATATTAATAAGTTAAAGAAGAAAAATCAGATTATCATGTCAATTAATGTAGAAGACACGTCCGACAAAATTCAACATTTATTCAGGATAAAAATTCTCAGAAAAATAGTAGTAGAGGGTAACTTTCTCAGCTTGTTAAAGAACATCTATAAAAAACCTATAGCTAACATTATACTTACCGGTGAAAGACTGAATATTTTCTGTCAAAGATCAGAAACAAGACAAAGATACCTGCTCTCACCACTCTTACTCAACATAGTGATTGACGTTCTAACCAGTGCAATAAGGCAAGGAAAAAAAAGGCATGCAGATCAGAAAAGAAGAAATAAAACTGTCCTTATTTGCAGGTGACGTGATTTTTTATGAAGAAGAGGAATCTACCAAAAAAAAAAAAAAACAACAAACAAAAAAAAACAAAACCAACAACAACAACAACAGAAAACAAAACCCAGAACTAATAAATGGGTTCAGCAGGTAGCAGGTACAAGATCAACATACAAAAATCAATTGTATTTCCATATACTAGCAATGAACATATCGACACTAAAACTAAAAATATTTTATTTTATTTTTTAAAGATTTTATTTATTTATTCGACAGAGATAGAGACAGCCAGGGAGAGAGGGAACACAAGCAGGGGGAGTGGGAGAGGAGGAAGCAGGCTCATAGCGGAGGAGCCTGATGTGGGGCTCGATCCCATAACGCCAGGATCACGCCCTGAGCTGAAGGCAGGCGCTTAACCACTGTGCCACCCAGGCGCCCCTAAAAATATATTATTTTAAATAATCTAAAAAATAAAATACTGAATGTGCAAATGTAACAAAGCATGTATAGGACTTGTGTGCTAAATCTACAAAATGCTGATGAGTCAAATCAAAGATTAATGGCATGGAGCAACATACTCTCTTCATGGATTAGAAGATTCAACAATGTAAAGATGTCAATTCTTCCTAAATTGATTTGCAGGTTTAATGTATTCCATATTAAAATCCCACCAAGATGTTTTTGTAGATATAGACAATATTATTCTAAAGTTTATATAGAAAGGCAAAAGAACTAGGCTAGATAAGACAATTTTGACAATGACAAAAACCTGGAGGATTCAGTCTATGTGATTTCAAGACTTACTATTTAATAATAGTAATCAATATTGTGTGGTATTAGTAGAGGAATAGACACATAAATCAGTGGAACAGAATAGAGAAGCCAGAAATAGATACACATAAATATGTTGAACTTACTTTTGTCAAAGGAGGAAAATCAATTCAGTGGAGGAAAGATAGCCTTTTCAATAAATAGTGCTGGAGTGAGTGATCATTTGTAGGCAAAAAATAAACCTTGATCTAAGTCTCATACCTTATACAAAAATGAATTCAAAATGGATCATGGATTTAAATATAAAATGTAAAACCATAAAGCTTTAAGAAAAAAAAATCTTTAAGATTCAGGGCTAGGTCAACAGTTCTTAGACTTGGCACTAAAAGCATTATCCATAAAAGAAAAATTTGATAAATTAGAATTAATCAAAATTAGAACTTCTTTTTCTCCTTGGAATAGCCAATCGATAGAATGAATAGGTAAGCTATAGACTGAGAGAAAATATTTAGAAAGCATGTATCTGACAAAAGACTAGTATCTAGAATATATAAAGAACTCTTAAAACTCAATGGTTAAAAAAAAAAATCCAATGAGAAAAAAGCCCATGAAGAGACATTTCACTAGAAAGGATGTATAGGTGGAAAATCAACCCATGAAAAGATATTTAACATCAGTAGCCATTAGGGAAATGCAGATTATAATCTCAATGAGGTATCACTTATGCCCATCAGAGTGGCTAAAATAAAATGACATCACCAAATGCTGGTGAGGATGTGGAGAAACTGGATCATTCAATTACTGGTAGTGGAAATGTGAAATGTCACATTCACTCTGGAAAATATTTTGGCAGTTTTTTAAAAACAAACAAACAAACAAAACCAAAAACTAAGCATGCAACAACCATATGATCCAGCAATTATACTCTTGAATATTTATCTCAAAGAAATGAAAACTGAAGTTCACATAAAAAACTTACATGAATGTTTATAGCAGCCATATTCATAAGAGGAAAATAAACTTTAAACAACCCATATGATTTTAATGGGCCCATGGTTGAAAAATGGATCAGTAGATGAACAGGTGCATCCACTCCATGTAGTAGTATTCAGCAATCAAGGAATGAACTATTGATACCTGCAACAGCATGGATGATTCTCCAGAGAATTATGTTGTGTGAAAAAAGCCAATTTTTCAAAAGATTACAAACTATATAGTATCTTTTATATAGCATTGTTGAAATGACAAAATTATAAGAAAGGAGAACAGATTAGTGGTTTCCAAGGATGAAGAAGGGGTCAGGGGTGGGCGATAAGTGAGCATGACTATCATGGGGCAATATTAGAGATCCTTGGGGTGATGGAAGTCTTCTGTATCTTGATGATACCAGTATTAGTGTCTTGGTTCTGATACTATACTATAGTTTTGCATGATGTTACGATTAGGCAATACTGGGTAAAGGGGTTATCTTTACTTGGTTATCTCTGCATTGGTTTATCTTTGGTAATCTCTGTATTATGTCTTAAACTGTATGTGAATCTACAATTACCTTAAAGTAAAAAGTTTAATTAAAAAATTAAACTGTTTTGAGTTAGTCAAGAGGGGAGAGTAGAGAAGGGCATTCTAGAGGTTGAATAAATGGAACTGCAACTAGGTCAGCAAAACTGGATGGAGTGCAGGACATGTGTTGGAGTTGGGGGGTGAAATAAGGCTGGAGTGGTCAAATTATAAAGTTAGAATTCTTTGTGTAAGGAATTTGAAATTTTAAAAACAAATGAAGAGCCTTTGAAGAATTTTAAGTAGGAGAGTGACACAATCACATTTTTGTTTTCAGTGATAATTGGAGGATGACAGGAAGTCAGACAGACTAGGGGAGATGTGGGATTAAAGGCTTGGAGGTATTGATGAGGTATAAGAATAGAGACTGAGAATAAAGAGTAAGAAAAGGTGGGAAGGTGCAGTTTGGAAGTGGATATGAAGATTTTGGTTTAAAAAGGAATAGTTTTGGAAATAGCAAATAACTGGATTTGGAATAGCGGTAGATTGCTGAAATGGAGTGGAGGTCAAGGAACTGTGATGTCAGATAGGTTGTGCAGGAGGACATCAGATTCACCTAGAACCTTGAATGACAACAGCACTAGAGAAGAAAGGAAGGTAATGAGATGATCCAGGTGATCAAATCCATATGAAAGAAATACAAGTAGTAACTAGAAAGTCAATAATAACCATGGCAAGGGAAGGAGAGGGAACTACAGACAGATGATATAACCGGAGGTGTGTTTATACAAAGGTGGAGGGGTAGTAGTCTGAAGGCAGCAGTGTAGATCAAGAAAAAGGTGGCGGATATCCCCATCCTCCCCACTCCCCCCATCATATGGGCAGAGGGACAATGAACAACCCAGGATCGGAAGTGGAAACAAACAAGGTAGAGGGAGTGTTTGGGGGAAAGGTGGAAGCTCAGGGGTCCTCGACAAAGAATGAGGATCCCACAGAGTAACATGAGAAGGGCTGGTGGATTTGTCAATAATGGGAGGATGAAAAGGTGGATTTGGGGTGAACAGAAAACTGAACTGGGGGGAGAACAGAAGAAAGGACAAATGACCAAAGGAGCTTGCACTTTGGGCCCTGGCAAAGGATGACAGTTAGTGACAGGCATGGCTGAATTAACTGGCCTCAAGATGCTGCCTGGATTTATGCCATCAAATGGCTTTTTAGACTGGCAGAGGCATTAGGCCCTGGTGGTGTCTGAGACAGGATGACATCTGGTGTTTGTGTCCCAGTCATTTGTTTGTAGCCTTCAGAAAACAGTCCGTTTCTGCTGCAGTAAAGCCCAGTCCAATGATGGGAAGTGCAGTTAGGCCAACATGAGACTGAAAATAATTACCAGCATTGATAAAACTCCAGCTTTGGTAGAGAAGGTTGCTGTGGTTAAGTTCAGGCAGGCTTATTCTTAACACTTGAGGGACCTGGAGCAAAAGGACAAATGGAGGTCCCTGGCCTGTGGTTTACCCTGTTGTCTTCTCAGCCCTGGCTTCGCTCTGCACCAGGAGGAGTCCTGGGGAATCCCCAGCCCATGCATCCAAGTTTCACCCACTAAATCCTGACAGCTGTCTTGAGGCTGCCATTCAGGCCCAGAGGGTAGGACACTGTTGGCCTGGTTTCTGCTCAGGAGGTTTGTCCTGGGAAATCATCCAGGCAGTCTGAGTACCCAGAACCTCAGAATTCCATAGTTAACGGATGGTATATTCTTCCAAATGTTTGCATATATTGTACAAGAATTACTTTTTTAAAAAACATAAACATATCATGGCTATGTTTATAAGTTGGTATGCATAGACATACAATATATTTTAAATAGTAGCATAATTTTTGGTAAGTGACGGGGTTACCATTATTTATTTAACTAGCGTTAAGATTATTTCTATTTTTTTCACTATTACAGTGTTGGAATTTGCGCATTCATTTCACATATGCTTATTGAACACGTACTGCTTTAAACTATAATGAACTTTGTGTCCTTTTAACAACGATATTTTGGCTTTTATCTGTTACAGCAGCTTAAACTCCCCTAATTAATGCTTTTGGTTTTCTAGGCAGATAATCATATCATCTGGTAAGAGTATTTTAGTTTTGTAAGAAACTGCCAAACTGTCTTCTATAGTGGCTGTAGCATTTTGAATTTCCACTGACAACAAATTTGAGTACCTGTTGCTCCACATCTTTACCAGCATTTGGAATTGTCAATTTTTTTTTTTTTTGGATTTTGACCATTCTAGTAGGTGTGTGGTGGTATCTCATTGTTTTCTAGTCCCATTTTGACACTATATTCTAATTGAAAACTATCTTTGTCTTGAGACAAAAGTACTCTAGAATTATGTGTTCTACTTTCCTCCTGCCATATACTGAGAAACAGAATGAGAATAAGGAAACCTTGGAACAGAGGGAAATGTAAAAAGCAAGTTTAGGCTTGTGGGGCAGGACTGTGTGTGTGTATGTGTGCGTGCTGAATGGGCATTGCACCTCTGTTCATTAATTCAGAAATCCCTCTAACTGTTGGAAGACAATTCAAATAAATATAGAGAGGTTGGTAGAGTCATTGAGGGTCTGTGAGAAAACTTGTGTCATTAGGGGTAGTGAATTCATAAACTAATGTATCATCTCTTTTATTATTTAATGAATAGGAATTATAAGGAGGGTGAAAGTTATTTCTTAGGAAGAGTAAGAATAGGGGGACTGAAGAAAAACCAAGGGTATCTGGTAATTCATTATAGCATCTTGAAAACTAGGTAGGTAGGTTTTGAAACCCTTTTATATGAGAAAATATACATGAAGCAAAAATCGGCCCATATTCAAGAGACTTTAATTTTAGGAAGGATTGTATGATAGGCAGAATGATGGCCTCCCAAAGACATCCATGCCTTAATCTCTAGAACATGTGAATATATTATCTTCCACGGTAAGAGACTTCAAAGATGTGATTAAATCAAGGATCTTCAGGTGGGGAGATTATCCTGGATTATCTTGTGGGTCCACTGTAATCACAAGGGTCCTTGTAAAAGGGAGGCAAGAGGGATGAGTGAGACAGAAATTGTGAGGACAGGAGCAGAGATCAGAGAGGAGAGATGATACACTGCCGGCGTTGAAGCTAGAGGAAATCGCCATGAGCCAAGGAATGCAGTTCACCTCCACAAGGTGGAAAAGGAAATGGATTCTCCCATAGAGCTTCCAGAAGGAATGCAGCCAGGAAAACCCCTTTTAGACTTCTGACCTCCTGAGCTATAAGTGAATAAATTTGTGTTATTTTATTTAATTTTATTATTTTTAAAGATTTTATTTATTTATTCGACAGAGATAGAGACAGCCAACGAGAGAGGGAACACAAGCAGGGGGAGTGGGAGAGGAAGAAGCAGGCTCATAGCAGAGGAGCCTGATGTGGGGCTCCATCCCAGAACGCCGGGATCACGCCCTGAGCTGAAGGCAGATGCTTAACCGCTGTGCCACCCAGGCGCCCCAATTTGTGTTATTTTAAACCACTAAGTCTGTGGTAATTTGTTATAGCAGTAATGGGCTGTTTTCCCCACAACACTTCTATCACCAAATGTGTGGGTTTTCCACACCAAGCAATTCTCCAGTTCTCTGTGGACACCAATTGGGTGTCTTACAGTTTAGTTCATTTCTGACTCCATAGGTTTAGGGCTCAGGCTGAAAGACTGCTCCCAGTTCAGATGCCCATCTTAAGTTCCAGCTGCATGTACTGCAGACCAACCAGTTATATAAATTGGGGGTTTCCATGACCTCCTCCTCAGGTTCAATAGTTTGATAGAATGGCTCACAGAACTCAGGAGAGTACTTTACTTACTATTACCAGTATATTTTATAGAGGGTATTATAAAGGATGCAAATGAACAGCCAGGTGAAGAGGTGTATTGGGCAGAGTGTAGAAGTGTCCCTAGCACAGAAGCTTCTGCCCCATGGAATAGGGGTGCACCACCCTTCCTGCATGTATTCACCAAATCAGAAACTCTCTGAACCCTTTTGTTTAGGGTTTTTAAGGAGGTTCCATTACACAGGCATGATTGCTTAAATCAGTGCTTATTGGTGATTAACTCAATCTCTAGCTGCTCACCCCTCCCTTGAGATGGGCGAATGGGGCTGAAAGTTCCAGCCCTCTAATCACCTTGCAACCAGCCTTCATCCTGAAGCTGTCTAGTAGCCCCCCACCAAGAGTCACCTCATTAGCATTAATTCAGGTACGGTTGCTGGAGGGTTGATTATGAATAACAAAAGATATTCCTCTTACCTCTATCACTCAGGAAATTCCAAGTGTTTCAGAAACTGCTGTGCCAGGAGAGGGGATGAAAATATGTATTTCTTATAATCACAATATCATAAACACCACTAGGAATCAAGTAAAAATTGTCTTAAAGTTTGGTATCTGGCAAAATAGAAGAAAAATCTATTAGTGTGAGTTCTTGGAATCTTGGTAAGTATGTTTTGTTTTTTTGCTATTTTCAGTTATTATATGTTGAAGTAATTGAATGGCTCATTGTGACTATCAAACTCAAAATAGGGAAGGAGAGAAAAAAATAAAACAAGATGAAAAAAATAAAACAAGATGAAACCAGAGAGAGAGAAACCATAAGAGACTCTTTTTTTTTCTTTTTTGAAGTAATTTTTGAAGTAATTTTTATTTTTTTTAAAGTTTTTTTTTTAAATTTTTCTTTATTATATTATGTTAGTTGCCATACAGTACATCTCTGGTTTCTGATGCATGCAATACGTGCCCTCCTTACTACCCATCACCAGTCTATCCCATTCCCCCACCCCCTCCCCTCTGAAGCCCTTAGTTTGTTTCCCAGAGTCCATAGTCTCTTATGCTTCATTCCCTCTTCTGATTACCCCCCCTTTCTTTATCCCTTTCTTCCCCTAC